>NC_044549.1:82757523-83060554 GCF_007565055.1 Rhinopithecus roxellana | reverse complement strand
TGCAAGAGTGAGACCATTTCTCTTCCATGTGTTCCTTGATACAAAACCAGCTGCAAAATGTAAGTGCATATTTTTTTTCTTTCTTTATGTGGTAAATTAGAATAATTATTGTTAGTTAAGGGATGTGAATGAGATGTCTTTATCAACCACGAAGTTAAATGGAGTTTCTGTTTTTAAACCACAGAAGATAATGCTGTCTTGACAGATTGTGAGTGACAGAAAGAAAAGTGTTTCCAGCAGGATCCAAATGGAGATGTTGCAGGAGAAAGCATAAATAGCAGAATGAGAAAGCTCTGGGGGGTTTGTATGGAGTGATGTCATCAATTTTTACTCTTTTGGTGCCTGACAGTAAAAAAAACTTGGTACCTTCACATTTTTCCTGTTGATTTTAACAAGGGTGACAAAAAGGGGGAAAAACCTTATTTTTGTTTATCCTTAGACAGTCCTCAGATATAATTCTAAACATATATCATCTCTTTCCCTCTTGTAATTGTTGGTGCCTCTATCTATTCATTCATATCCCTCTCTCTTTATCTCTACACACACATTCACAGCCACACATGCACATATACTTTTTCTCTCAAACACGCTAGCCCAGTAAAATTGACACCCGCTGGGAGGCCCATAGTATTTGGAGTTTGGCCCATTGACTCTGTGGTGAATTTGGATAAACATCTCTAAAGCAAGCTCTCTCTTTTTTAATGTAATATAAATACCTGTGAGACTAGAAATCCTTTCAAATTCTATATCATTTCAGACCACCCCTACAAAGGCAGAAGCCTTGGGGAAAATCCTCTTGGGAGGTGCTCCACTCCTTGCACATACAGTTGAAATGTGGATAAAATGAACAACAAAAACAACTTTCATAATGATCCTTGGTCATAAACACGGGTTCTTAGAATTTTGAAAATGTTTTAACAATTACCTATTCAAATGATTCTCAGACTTTGAGACTAGGACAATTTCCCCCAAAACAAAGGGCTGACTTTACTTTGTCACCTTGAAGTTTTGCCCCTACAAAGAGCATGAATGAAAACTATCATTCACTATTTTGGAGGGCTATTTTGATACTAAAAGAATGAAAGGCATAATCTTGGAATTAAAATAATTAAATATATATTTAGCTCTATAAAAACCTCTTTGTTTTTGGCATTTCACCACGAGTGAATGAAAACTTCATCGTGTATTGGCATGCGCTTGTTGATTGGTTTTTAGGAACTACTGATTAAGATCAGTCTTATCTGATGCTTGCTTCTCTAAAGATTTCTGCCAAGGGAATATTCCATTTATACTTGAATACCTCCAGATAAGTGGAACTCATTATTTATAAAAACAATCTATTCTGTCTTTGAATAACACTGTTGAAAGATTTTTCTTACGTCAAATTGAAATCTCTCTTCTTGTAGTTTCTACTCCTTGGTTAAGGCAGTAGGGCAGTGGGCGGGGTGGGGATAATGTGAGGCTGAATAGAATAAAGCTTAGTCTCTTTACACACAATGAATCTTTGAAATGACAATTGCTATCCTAGTCCCCCTTTTCATCTCTCCTTGCCCCAGAGTTCAAGTCTGCTGTAAATAGGCTCAATCCCTTTAACTGTTTCTTTTATGTGTTTCAAACAAATATTTACAATTGTATTCTTATTTTTTTTACTGAAGTAAAATATACATGCTACAACATGGATGAACATTAAAAACATGCTAAGTAAAATAAGCCCTATGCAAAAGACTCCATTTATATGAAATGCCCATAATGGGCAAATCCATAGAGATTGAAAGCAGATGAGTAGCTGCCAGGCACTGGAGGAAGGAGGAAGCGGGGAATGTATGCTTAATGGGTACAGGATTTCCCTTAGAGTTGCTGAAATGTTTTAGAACTAGATACAGGTAGTTGTTCCACAACATTGTGAATGTACTTAATGCCACCAAGCTGTACACTTAAAAAGGGTTAAAATAGTAAATTTTATGTTATGGATATCTTACCACAGTATGTATATATTGTGTATGTATATATTGAACTGGGAATGGACCTGGTAGTCTGACACAAGAGCCTTCTCACCATGCTGTACCCCTACTTTGGATGCCCTATGCCAGTCTTCCAAATGTTGAATAAATTTTTTTCCCTGCTGAAAAAAAAGTCTGAGTACCACTGGTTCAGTAAATATTTCCGGTAGGAGACACTGATGCAATAACAGGCTAAGGGAATGTATACTGATGTCAGTGATTCCATGGGAATCATTTCTACCTCCATCCCAATCTTCGTTTTCTTCCTCTTTTGTTGATATTCTCAATGTCCATGACTCTCAACCATGGCCCACACTTGCAGTACTTCACAAATGACTACTCATTTCAGTTTTTTCCAGCGTAGCCATACTTGCAGTTTTCTTGGTGTCTTTTGGCAGGTACAACAGGATAAGATAATGTTCAAGTAGAATGCATTCACTGTGTTTTGTAGTTCTTTCCAAGCATTTTGGGTCACTAACAATTTGTGTTAGAGAAGTAGAAAGGAATTGTGAAATCAAAGATAGTAGTCACATTTTGGATACCTGCATAGTGTGAAAATTTTCTTGGCATTGGTGAATATTAATATTTTATACTCCCTCATAGGGTTCCTTCACTGGCTCCTATTGGAGCACATTTTCCAATATATTTTCTCCCAGATTTTGATGACTTGCCCTGCTAAAGTTTTTGAAGTTTACATCTATACTTTAAAAATGTCACAGAGGCTCTTTATCTTCATAGAAAGCAAGGGATTCAGCTTCGATTTGCAAAATTGGCTCTACAAGGTAGCATGTTGTTATTCTATTTAGAGGACTTGAAAGCAGACTCACTGATTCAATTATATTTAATTTGTAATTAACTCCCTCCCAAGCAGCTAATGGTGCATAACTTGGTCACTACTATTCTGGATGGCCACACAGTAGAACAAAATGGTTTCTTTTAGAGAAAGCCCATCTTAGATAGAGTCCCTCCGATTATAATAATACTTCTTGGGATGACCTTCTGGTTCTGAAACAAAACTCTTTTCTGGGCACTTTCCCCTGATCCACAGAGGTGGGCTCCCAGCAACTGAGACCATAATGTTTGACTTTTTATCTTGGGAAGAGATGACTGGTCTAGGGGTAGGTATCTGATTATGCCAATCAGATTCTCTCTTCTAAGAATTTTGAATTTTGAATTGAGGGCAAAAAGTAGTTATTAATGGTATTTTAGTCATTTACATAGCAGTGCTCTAGAGGGAGGTCTCTAAGCTCCTGCCTCTCAGTTCTCTGGAGTTGCCTTAATTTCCTTCTTCACAAAGCTTGGGTTTCCCTTTTTCTTTCAAAATTTTGTGAGATACTATAGTATTCTTTTCATTTTTCTTATTTTTGAGTAGACTTGCTAGGACTGGCCTGTATTTCTTGCCACCAAACTTACCTAGTACAGAAATCAAAGCAATGAGGTCTCTGCCAAATCTAGCAATGCAAGTGATAAAGGCTGCATCTACTTGGTGGAGATGAATTACAATATTTAATTTTGTGTGTATATGTGTGTTTATATCTGTGTGTGTTTGATTGAATTAGTTAGCATTTTACCAGATGCTCCAGAGTCTTATTGTTTTTGTCATCATTATCATCATGAGCATTATTGTCAGTCATCACAGTAGCTCTTGTTTATGGAACACTTTTTATGACACAGCACTGTATTAAGCACTTTCCATACAAAATAACATTTATTTTATAATTACAACAATACTATCAAACGGATTCTATCATTATCCCCATTTTATAGTTTAGGAAACTGAGGCTGAGAAACTTGCTGGAAGTTATACTTCTGGAAAGTGATGTAGCCGTGATTTAGGTTTGTCACACTCCAGAGAAAGATTATACTCTTAAGATCTGTATTATAATATACAAAGGTGGTCCCCAAATATGTTATATATTCTTAGTTTGTTGCTTTCTTTATGTTGGATGTAGAAGTGGGATGGAGATAACACTGTGGTTTTTGGAAAGTTCAAACTCTATTTCTGTTGGCTTAATTTCATTGTCGTTTATTTCATGTATAAAATATTGTTTGTGGGGAATCAGGCAGGAGAGACACAAGATTAGATAAATTGTCTTGAGAAGGCCTCTTTGAAGAGGTGACATTGAAACTGAGACAGATTGACAGAAGTGAGGCAGGCATGTGAAGATCAGGGACAGGGAGTTCCAGGGAGAAGGAAGAACAAATGCGAAAACACTGATTTGGGAATGAACTCAGTTGGGTTAGAGGAACAGAAAGTAGATACATATGGTGGGAGAGGAGTGAACAAGGGAGTGAGTGGTAGGAGATGATGGAGGGAAAGGCTATGTCTGGATCACTAGAATCTTATAGGACATAGTAGGGAATATGGAGGTTTTATAAGCACATAAGCAAATTCAAGGAAGCAGAATAATATGATTTAGTTTATATTATAAAAGATGAATTTCTGCTTCTAGTAATGATAGAGTAGCTAATAATCCACCAACAGAATAACTAGAAAAGCTAACCAAAATAAAGAGAAGATATGTGTTTGAAGGCATTGAAGAGCCCAAGGCATCCAGGACTTGAGAGGTCAGAACCCTGGAGGGAGGAGGTGCATTGAAGTGACTTCAACATTCTCATTCTTTTTCTTTTTGAAGCATTTGTTGATTTGTAAATGGCAAAGACCTGAAAAGCTTAAAAGCTCAATAGAAAGCAGCCGCTAAAGAGATAGGGAAGAGATTTTGGAAGTCTCAAGAATGTAAAAATCCTAAACAAAGTAATAGCATATTGAACAATATAGAAAAAGAATATATGTCATGACAAAGTTGTATTTATTATAGGTGTGAGTAGTAGGGTAATGTTCAAAAATCAAATAACATAATAACAGAAAAGGAGAAAAGCCATACAATAAAATTCAACATCTAATCCTGATAAGAACTTTTAACAAACTAGGACAATAAGTAAACATCCTTAATAAAGCCTCTATATCTATTTTTAAAAAACTACAGCAAATATCATACTTAAGTGAAATATTGAGAGCCTTGCCCTAAGATTAGATTTAAGAAAAGGGTGACTGTTCTCACCACCGCTCTTCAGCATTGTACTGGAAGTTCTGGTGAATGTAGAAAGACAGAAAAAAAGAAGATATGAGTATTTGAAAGGAAGCAATAAAATTATATTATTTGCAGAAGATATAATTATGTAAATTTAACAAATGAATTTAGCAAGGATGCTAGATACAAAGTCCGTATAAAACATCAATTGTATTTCTATGTACCAGCAACAAAGAATTACAAAATGAAATTTTAAAAAGATACCATTTAAAATGAATCCAGCAACATATAAAAAGGATTATAAACTATGACCAAATTGTTTTTCCAGAGAAGATGAGGTGGAACAATTGCATATCTTTATGCAAAAATTAGCCTGTACTATATACAAAGTTAACTTGGAATGGATTACAGACCAAAATATAAGCATTAAAACTATAAAACTTCTAGATGAAAACATGTAAGAAAGTTTTTATGACTTTATATTAGTCAAATATTTCTTTTTTGTTTTTTTGAGACGGAGTCTCGCTCTGTCGCCCAGGCTGGAGTGCAGTGGCTGGATCTCAGCTCACTGCAAGCTCCACCTCCCAGGTTCATGCCATTCTCCTGCCTCAGCCTCCCAAGTAGCTGGGACTAGAGGCGTCCGCCACCTTGCCCGGCTAGTTTTTTTGTATTTTTTAGTAGAGATGGGGTTTCACCGTGTTAGCCAGAATGGTCTCAATCTCCTGACCTTGTGATCCGCCCATCTCGGCCTCCCGAAGTGCTGGGATTACAGACTTGAGCCACCGTGCCTGGCCTTTATATTAGTCAAATATTTCTTAGTTTAACACCAAAATCAAGATTCCCTAAAAGAAAAAAATAGTGATAAATTGAACTTCATAAAATGTTAAAACTTGAGTTCTTTGAGGACACTATTAAGAAAACAAAAAGACAAGCCACAGAATGGAATGAGATATTTGCAAATCATATCTGATAAAGCATTTATATCCAGAATATATAAAGAACTCTTATAAATCAGTAATAAGAAAACAAACCAAAGCATAAATGTTAATGGCAATAATCACATGAAAAATGCTCATCATCACTAGGAAAATGCAAATGTAAAGCAGAGGAATACTATGAAACATTATTATATACCACATTGAAATACCAATTTATACCCACTAGGATGGCTACAGTAAAAAAGGTAATAAGAAGTGCTGGTGAAGATATGGAGAAACCGTAACCTTTAAACAACGCTAATAGGAGCGTGAATGGTACAGCTACTTTGGAAAACAATTTGGCACTTTTTGAAAAGGTTAAACATGTACTTACCATAAGACGTAGCAATTCCACTTCAGGGTCTTGAAATGAAAACTTGTAGAGAAATGAAATGTATGTCTACATTTATAGCAATGTTGTTAGTAATGGTCCCAAGCTATTACAGAAGCAATCTAGGTATCTATCAATTGGTAAATGGGTAAGCAATAATTAGTATATTTATACAAGGGAGTACTACTCACCATTGTAAAGGAATGAACTGCCCATACCTGAAATAACCTGGATATGCTTCAAAAGTATTATGTGAAGTGAAAGAATCCAGACACAAAAGAGTCTATAGTGTATGATTCAATTTTTAGAAAAGGCAAAACTACAGAGATAGAAAGCAAATCAGTTGTTGCCTGGTGTAGGGAGTGGGGATTAACTGCAAAGGGCATGAGGTAACAGTTTGGATTGACAGAAGTGTTCTAAAACTATGTAGAGGTGATGGTTGTATAACTACATAAATGTACTAAAACTCATCAAACTGTACATCTAAATGGTTGAATTTCATAGCATGTAAATTTTACCTCAATAAGAGTATTTTAAAAGTTACCACTTAAAATAGCTTGAAATATTAAAAACATAGGAATATATCTAACAAAAGATTTATTAGACCTCCACAGAGAAAGGTACAGAATATTACTGAGAGAAATTACAGATGACCTAATAAATGAAGGGTACAATATATCCATGAATTGGTGACTCAATAGGGTCAAGAAGTCCATTCGCTTCAAATTGATCTCTAAATTTCATGCAATTCTAATCAAAACACCATTATGCAAAAGGCAAAGAATAGGCAAGATAATTCTGAAGAGGAATCAGAACAAAGTTGCAGGATGTATACTATTAGCTCTTCATAAATTCATTATAAAGCTACAGTAATTAGTATAATGTGGTATTGCACAAGGATAAGTAAATAGTAATAGATTAATGGAACAGAATAGAGTATACAGAAATAGAGTCACTCATGTAGGGACACTTCAATTTTAAGAAAGATGACACTGTGGAGCAATGAAGAAAGGGCGATCTTTTCATTAAATAGTACTGAATCAGTTGGGTATCAGGGCAGGGAAAGATGAACCTCACATCATAAACAGAGATAAATTCCAGTTGGATTGCTGATCTGAGTGTGAGAGCTAAATCAATAAAGCATCTAGAATACAACATCATAGAATGTCTTCGTGATTTTGGGATCCCAAATATTTCTTAAACAGGACATGAAAAAACACTATCCAAGCAGCATTTCATCTAATAGACCCAAAGTGGAAACAACCCAAATGACCATCAACTGATGAATGGATAAATAAATGTGGTATATCCATACAATGGAATATTATTAGACAAACAAGCAGTGAAGTACTCATATATGCTACAACATGGATGAACCTTGAAAACATCATCCAAAGTGAAAGAAACTAGTCACAAAAACAAAACCAAAAAAACCACATATTATATAACTCCATTGATAAGAAATACCCAGAACAGGCAAATCAATAAAGACAGAGAGTGGATGAGTGGTTGGTTAGAGTTTAGTGAGGGTGAAGGTGTTGGGAGGAATAGGGAGTGGCAGCTAGTGGGTACAAGGTTTCTTTCTGGGGTGATTAGAATGTTCTAAAATTGGATTATAGTGATTGTTACACAACTCTGTGAATATACTAAAAAACTTTGAATCACATACACTTGATTGGTGAATTGGGTGGTATGTAAATTATATCTCAATAAAACTATTTTTAAAACAATAGCAAAAAATGAAAAGGTAAATATATTAGAGTACATCAAAATGGAAAGTTTATGAACCAAAGACACCATTAGCTGAGAGAAAACCCATGCCACAGAATGAGAGATGATAATTGCAATATATCTGGCAAAGGACTAGTATTCAGATCATATAAATATCATCTACACATCAGTCCGACCTCGGGAGCTAAGTAGGGATGGGCCTGATTAGTACTTGGATGGGAGAAAAAGAGCCCATTGGAAAAAAGGGCAATGAATCTGAAAAAGCCCTTTACACAAGAGGATAGTCACATGGCTAAAGAGGCTGAGGCAGGAGAATGGCGTAAACCTGGGAGGTGGAGCTTGCAGTGAGCTGAGATCCGGCCACTGCACTCCATCTCGGGTGACAGAGCGAGACTCCTTCTCAAAAAAACAAAAAAACAAAAAAACAAAAAACAAAACAAAACAAAAAAGCATATTACAAAACTCTTATCATAATTAGTTATTAGAGACAATGAGCTACCATTGGACACTCATCAGAATGACTAAAATGAAAGAAGATTGACAATACTAAGTGTTGGCAAGGGTATGAAGCGACTGGAACTATCATACAGTGCTGTGGGATTGAAAATTAATACAATTACTTTAGAAAACTGGCAATATCTAGTGAAAAACAACTATAGCACTATGACCTTTCACTTCTACTAGACATATGCTAAAAATGTGAGAATGTTCATCACTCCATTATTTTTAATAGCTCTTCCAAATGGAACTCAATCTGCATAGTCATCAACATTAGAACGAATAAGTAAAAGGGTATATTCACATAATGAAATATTTATAAAGCAAAGAAAATGAATCAATTACTTGTAGTTGCAACAGCAAGGATCATTCTAACAGCAGAAGACAGATACAAAAGCATGTGCTGAATGTTACCATTCATATAAAATCCCAAACCATGTAAAACTAATCAATGTTGTTAGAGGTCAGGATAATGGTTTCCTTCCGGCTGGAGCAGGAGGAACTTAATTGGGAAGGGATATGAAGTGTGCTTCTGGGATGATGGTAATATTATATTTCTTGATTTGGGTAGTGGTTAAGTGGGTGTGTGTACTCTAAAAATTCATTATGATTTATGCACTTTCCTGTATATTGCTTACATTTCAATAACCACATTTTTTTTTTTTTTTTTTTTTTTTTTTTTTTTTTTTTTTTTTTTTTTTTTTAGAATCTACTGAAGCAGTGCAAAAATGAGGGGAGGATTTAGGAAGCTCTTATAATTACCCAGGTGAGAAAATTGCATGGGATTCAGGGTAGTGGTGGGTATAGAAAGAAGCTGACAGATTTGAGAGGTATTAGGTGTCTGCTCACAACTTGGTGATTGATTTAATATGGGAGTGTTAATAGGTTGAATTGTGTGCCCTGTACAGAATAGGTTGACTTGTGTGCCCCCAAAAAGATATTTGAAGTTTGAACTCCCATTGTCTCAGAACGTGACCTTATTTGGAAATACTGTCATTGCCGATATAATTAGTTAAGATGAGGTCATAATGGAGTTAAAATGGAACCTCAATGCAATGTGACTGGTGTCCTCATAGAAGAGGAGAAAAGACACAGTGATACAGGAGAAAAGACACAGTGATACAGACAGATGAGGGGAGAACGTCACATGATGACAGAGGCAGAGACTGGAAATTAGGAAGAGACAAGGAAAGATTCTACTGGAAGTCTCAGAGGGAGGAATATCTGGGTAGATGGTGCACTGAATTGACCAAATTGAGTTTAACATGGACCATCAAACCAGAATTTGAAAATTTAATTAAAAGGCTACGATGATGCTTTTAGCATACAGTAAAACAGAATGCATCAAAGATTGGGCACTTTGAGAGAACAGTTTTTTCCTCATTCTGCTTTCAGCCAGGAATTCACCTAAATGTCCTTGACCAGTTAGGAATATAGCTTCTTTTTAAAGCATTTCAGAGAGGGCTCACAACCTCCCTTAGAATGAGTTGGAAGAATGGCAGCAGGAGAGGCAGTTTGGTGTGAGTAGGTAACATGTCCCTTCTTGTTTTTTCCAACTTGTGCGGCACAGCTGGAAGTGGAACCCTGGAGACACAGCCTCTCTATTTTATTATGCTTCGGGAAATCTGAACAAGGAAGCAGGGCTACTGCAAATTAGCTACATTTCCCTTTCTATTTCTCAATTCCAAGTACTAGGAGATTTGCTAGGGTCCATATTCTTTTAATCTTTTCTGTGCAGTGGGAGATAGATCTTTGTCAAATGCTTCTCTCCAGGCCGCCTTGAAATGAAGAAGCAGACTTGTGAGCTGGGAGGCCACAAAGTCCTACTAAGTTTGGGTCTCTGCCTCTTCTGCTTTTTGCAGTGATCCTTTGACAAGCTGACCTTCTCTGAGTTCTCTGCAGATTTCATTCAGTGGCATGCGTGTGAATTGGAATGAACTTTCTCATTGTTTTTTTTCCTGCTGTGGGAGCCGGGAATGTTTCCCCATTGGTGGGAAATGCCCCATTAATCCATCTCTTTCAAAGCTGTCAGGGCTCTTTGTTGGCTCCAAAAGAAAAATAATTGAGTCTAATCAAGCACCTTAAATATTCAATATGATTAGAGGAAAAATGAATGGGTTTTGTAAACTCCTGTTGATACTAAATTCTATTTGCAGTTAGTCTTGGACATAAATTTCAGAAAATTACATGTAAATGTACTCATTAGTGCACTATAATATCGAACATCTATTTTGTCTCTGGGCAATATTTCTTTTCTTAGCACAAAAGCTGTTTCTACTTATTAAAAATAGTAATTGATTTTGCATTTTTAAAAAACTTTTTTTTTCAGTTCCATTTCATCTCTACATTTTGGCTCATGCATTCCAATAGTGTTTTCCTAAGGCTGGTAAAAGAATTACATTATGCTCTACTAATTCTGAGGGCAAAGGGGAGGAAAGGCAGATTTGATGTTTACTGAGGAAACTATTTTAAACTGGAGTGGGCTCAGAAAACAGATCTCTAAATGACGAATTGAATGGCTTCATGCTAAGGATTTGATTATATTGTGCATAGTTTTACCTGAACATCATAGATATTATTTTGTAATTAAATATTTTGATAAAGCTCTAACTAAATAATACTTGAGTAAAATATGGTTTTATTAAAAGACTCTAAAACTTACCAAATCAGCCATTTAGATTAGTTGTAATAAGAATGCTTTGTGTGTTCTTTTAAATGTTTGTTTGACTTCTATTCCAGTGTAAATTTATTTTTTAAAAATGAAATGCTTTAAGAGTTTGATGATAATTTCAATTTAAAATTTTATTTATTTTAAATGACATATTTATTGATATGTAGGACATGTTCCATTTCACAAATAATTTGGGGGAAATAAATAAAAATACTTAGCAAAAAATACTTTAAATCACATATTTAAATGTGATTTTTGTAGGGAGAACATGTAACTTTGTTCATATGAGTATGGTATGTACCCGAAGGGCAAGTGAATGAACTTCTTTTTGTCATTTTATGAATTCATTTTTTGGCTTTATTTTATTTTCAGGGCTCAACTGAAGACAAATTGAGCACAGAGTAATTCTTGTATACATAGGGTGTTTGGGTATGTGTGTGTGTGTGCACGTGCACGTGCCCCTGTGCATGTACATGTGAAATACATCTTTCATACCATCAAATAAATTACATAGACACTAGAGATTTAGAAAGTATACACTTGTAATAAATAGGGAGGAGAAGATTTTGCAGATTTTTTGGTATTTTCCTATTTTTATTATTTATTTATTATGAACAGAAAAATGACACTTTTTGTGATTTCATGATGTCCATCAAACAAAGTTCTTTGCTGAATGTATTTCTCCTCCTAGTTTATATTCGATATTATGGCAGGTAAACAGACCGGTATCCAAATTTTTAAAATCTACTTGCAAAAAGCCAGAAACACTATAGTGTTCTCAATGTGAAGATGATTGTGTAGTTTGGATTTATGGCTTTGGCAAACACAACTGGCTACTTATACTATTAGTTATTTAGTAAGTTTCCCTTAAATCTGCAGGCAGTATATTAAGACCAAGGTGGTACAGCCTCAGCCATCAGCCTCAATTGAAATCTCAGTTGTACAACTTACTAGCTTTTGTGACTGCAAACAACTTTTTAAACACATCACAAGGATAAATTATGATACCTGATAGAGTTTTGAGGAGGATTTAATGCATCTGACATTTTGAGAACAATGTCTGGCACATAGTGAGAACTAAACATTTAAAAACTTAAAAACTTGAATGTGAACATCTTTTTTTTCCTAACCTGTTCTGCGGTACCCATATTGACTTTCATAATTTGGAAAAAGGACATAGAATAAAATGTTCTTAAAATTATATTCATATATGAAAATTATATTAAAAAACACAGATTCACAGAATGCTCATTAAAGAAATCAGTGGATTACAAAACTTTTCCTAGCTACAACTATATTACTTTGCATTGTTAATGAAGTATCTGAATGTGAATGAATTATGAATATTGTTCAGATTATATAAAAAGCTGTAGGTTGTACTTTTAGCCTATATGATCACTATTATTGGTTTAAAGTCAGGTCATTGTGGCGCTTGCAATTCAGCTTCAAGAACTATCTGCTGATAATATTATTGGAGAAAGCAAGATGTATGGTAACACATAAGCAATGATCAGTCTTTAAACTGACTAGAATATGATGTCATTCCAATTTCTGTATGGGTGGATGAGAGCAGGGAGTGGGGAAGTGGAAGTGATGGATCAAGCCCTGGTTACTTAATAGAAATAATGATTCTCAGGTGCCTGTATAATGTTTTCCACTCATTCTTCCTAGAAGCCACAGAGAGAATGGGTGCGGCCCCCCTTTTTTGGCAGCAAAGAAAAAGAAAACTCCAGAGACTCAATGGAAAATGTGCCGCACAGTAGAAACGACTAATACCTTGTCTATTGTTTATCCCACTGAGACTTCCTGCCTCTCTTGTTAGAGCGATGGGTGAATAAAAATTAATTAGAAGCTAGAATCTGATTTTAAGATGGGATGTCAGACACATATATCAAGTTGTTAGGTTAGCTGGAAAGCATAACCTGAGATTTATATATTTAGAAGTCATAATAAATCTGTCTGTCATGAAAATCAGATTACCCAGTGTTGCATGCTAATGGCTGTAGTCCCATGGAATTGTGGTCTCCCCAGCAACTGCCTGCTGGCCCTGCCTTTTTCTGCTTTGCTGTCTGCCTTAGCTAACCACCACTCCCATTTAGCAAAGTGCCTACTTAAAGAAATACATCTGGACCTTTATAAAGAGGTGTTTTCCCTGGGCTATGGTGGCAGTCTCCTATGGCTCTCCTTGACTATTTTTTCAACAGTCAGTCAGTGCATCAATCATTCAATTCACTAATGTAATAATTATTTCCAAGCTATTTATTGAGTACTTGCTATGTGCCAGGCTGTTTGCAACATGCTCGGAATCAACAAAGGTAGTGCTTGCCCACATGGAAGGCAGTGATGGTGGAGAGAGATAAGAAAAACACATTATGAGATGGGTGAAGTGTAGGGTGTAAGGAACTCAGACTTAGGGACATTGAAGAAGGCTTTCCAGATGCCAGTATCTTTTGAGCTGAGAGTTCTTAGCTGAGTGGTGAGAATTAGACCCCTGGAGAGTTTCTTGGGGTCTTACAAACTAGGCGTAAACACTTAGGATTCTTCTAAGATCAGCAGGGAGGAAGTAGGGGTGATATATTCCCAGTTTGCCAAAAGCTGTCACATTACTGCTTTCTACTGGCGTGGCTGTCTTTTTTCTTTTTTTTTTTTTTTTTTTTTTGTAATTGACTTGAAGACTCTGTGCAACATGATGCCCAATTACCTTTTTGACTTTAGTTCTCACTCTCATTTCTCGCCTTTCCTGTGCTCTAAGTATGCTTGAACTCTATTACCCAAATGTTTTGTGGGCTTCTATGCTCCCATGCCTGTGTTTATCCAGAGCCATAGCTCCTGTCACTTCATTTCTCACTAGTACATACCTCATACATTCTTCCAAGTCCAATTCAGTGCCACTGCACTTGGGGGCTTTCTTTGATCTATCTTAGGCAGAATTAATTCTACCTGAAGTTTGTACTTCCTTAAGTGGGACTGTCTTCATTTATCCTTCCACCCACAAATGTTCGTTGGTTCAAGATTGTGTTTCAGGTATGTGACAATGATCAACAAACTGCAGTACCTGACTTCATGGAGTTTATTTAAATAATAAACACATTTAGCCTCCTTCTTCCTGCCTGTAAGTTTGGTTAGGTATTTATACACCTGTCTCCTTGACTTGTCAGATGCACAAGGATGAATACTATGTTCCTTGTATGTGCACAATAACTTGTTTTTGATTAAATGAATGAAGAACCAAAGGAAACATGATGAATATTTGCAGAGAGACTTGGCCTGATACTTTGTATTTCAGTGTAAGGAAAAAAGTTTTGGTTTTGGAGTCACATTGTTACAAGTTCAAACCATTCCTCTACCTCTTAACACCTGCATGGTCTTGGATAGATCACTTAACCTCTCTGATCCCACTGTTCTTCTATTCTGTATATTTCTAGCTCATGGTATTGTGGAAATTAGAAACAATATACACAAGATGTTTATTTCTGTGCTAGAGACATATTAAAGACTCAATATTAAAACATATTAAAGACTTTTGTGTATTGTATTATTTTCAACAGACTTCCCATATAAAAATAGGGTGAAAGTTGTGTAGCCTATTTGTCCTTAGAAACATAAAATTTGACAGACTGAGGCATGCATGGTCCATTCTACACTCACTATCTTGGTCCTAAAAGAGTCCTCAAGAGATATGTCATGGATGGATCTCACTTTTCCTTTTGTCTCTGGATTGGAAAGGTTTGGTTCTTTTACCAGCCCTTATAGCTCTGTCATTTACACCTTGACCTAAGCCATTATGAAAGCTTATTATATTTTCTACCAGTATCACCTCTTGAGGCTGATGAATTCTGGAAGCTTATTTTCTCATTTGGCCTCAGAGACAAGGAGACTGTAGGAGTGATGCAATTGAGGCAAAGGACAAAAGCAGCCTCAACTCAGCCCTGGCCATTTGTTATCTTGTAGGAGTGGGGTGCCGGTAGGGTCAGAGCTTCCAGCATTTTCTGTGAAATCTCTCAATTTACAAATGTTGAAAAGAATTTTAAAATGTTAAAACACAAAGTCAGCCATTACCGTATGGTCCACATGAAACAGAGCAATGGGTCAAATTTGGCTCACGGGTCACCTGTGTTCAGCCTCTGCTGTAATGCAGTAGATGCACAATTTATATTTTTAGATATTTTTGCATACTCTTCTAGTTCTGAACAGAAAACAAAATTACAGTTAGAGATGTCTCATTTCTAAAAATCACTCGAATACCCTCTCAAAAAGAGAAGGCTCTCTGATATTCTCTTCCAAGTTTATAGCAAACCTCTGAAGGATTCTGTAAGATAAATGGGTTAGTTGTTTTTCACGTAGTACTGAAGGCTTAAGGGGTTTTTTGTGTTCTTCCTCTTGTTTTCCATTTGGCATGCACTGCTTGTGCTTAAAAAATATTAAACTGACATGCAGTGAGAAAAAGTTACTGGAGCCTGAAAGTTTGTTAATATCAATTACATTCCCATGTCTAATAACCCATGCCTGGGAAATGCAACTTGTTTGTTATAAATACTCAATGCCAAATCAAGAATAAACTGCTGCTTTGTTTTAGTCGGTATTTACAGCATCACTTTAACTACTTTGACCCTATTCAAGGAGGTAACGAAGAGCTGGGTGCCAGTGATGTTGATAAACTGTGGCAATTTCTGCATTGTGTCCTTATAGCTGCCTCTGCTTCAGCCTCCATTATTTAAATTGCTAGTCATTACAGTCATGCCATTAACTGGAAATGCCGCAAGATGACACATAGGAATAGGGCCAGCAGGACACTGTTAGCCCTTCTTACTGAGTGCAACATTCTGGGATGGCTAGCAATAGTTATAAAAGGAAAATGCACAAACCCAACTCCTAAAGCTTGAATACTCACCAATTCTTTGCAGTGCTGGAAGGGTGATTTTTGAATTCCCACTTGTCCATATTTTTTAGACCTTACACCCAAATCACAGATAATGTTCCAGGCTTTAACACATATATTTTATTTTTCACTAAAACTTAAAATATCTAAGCATAGCTCAGGCTGGCTTATTCTTCCCCATCAGTATCAGATGCAAAAGAATATGAGAAGAGGTTGTCCAGCCTGGGATGTGGAATCAAACAAAGTAGTTGTCCAGTCACTTGACTCTTATGAATGCCATTTTTAGAAAAGTGCCCATTTTATTACTATAGAGCCCCTATAGGCCAAGAAGCCTGTCAGTCTCCATTACTTGATTAAAGCTCACAGTTAATGTAGCCCATGCATATTCAAGTAGCAAATGATTTCTTTTGATCTAACAGCATACACTCCATCCATCCTGATCTATCTAGGGAAACTCTTACAAAAGCAGGGCCTCTGGCTAGTTGTTCAAGACCTACAGGGAGGAGGGATCGGAGGAGGTCTTTGTTATTCAAGATTTTGTTTTTTTAGAAGGCCTAGAATTTTTAGCAAGATATAATCCATTACAGCACACGTCTTTCCTTGGAAAACTTTGTCTTTGTCCATATTTTTTGGGGGCTTTTATAAAAAAATTAGAGAAATGGAGTCCTGTTGTGCATGTTTTACGAGGAGGAAAAGGTGCATTTACCCCTTTCTTTCTTGCTATCTTCTTTATTAACTACATTTACAAGTCATAAACAAGTATATACTGTGTATATTAAATATGTATTTGGACGGTGAGAGAAAGAAAAGACTTTCTTTTTTTTTTTCTTCTTTATTTGTTGAACTCTGCTCTCTGTCCTGAGCTTGGCACTTGCTTTTTGTATCACTTACGATCCTTTCAGATAGAAGTAATAGAAATCCTTGTTCAACTGATTTAAACAAAAATTTTAAATATAGATTTAAAAAATAGGGCCATGCCAGAATTCAGCAACAACATTATCAAAAACCAAGTTTTTTTTCTGTCTTTTTTTTCTCCCCTCTTTCAGGTGTTGCTTTTCTTTTCCGGCTTTTCTTCTAATGGTTCCAATTTGACTACAGTGGGTCCAGAAATCCTCAGTGTCTGAAGGCCAGAAATGGCAATGAATACTCATCCTTCCAGGTGTCCTTTGTTTACTTAAGTGTGAAGAAAATTTTCTCAGAACCACCCTGGCCTCCAACAATTGTCCAACCTAGGTGATTGGCCAGAATTGCAAACCATATCCTGACATGATCCCTTGCAAGGGGAATGAAGTTACCATGCTTGTCCTAGTCCAGTTAAGCTTCAAGCCTTAGCCCTGAGTAGGCCCCAGCCTCTTGTCCCTGGATATAGGGTGTGGGCAGTCAATACCTGAATAAAATCACACAGTCAGATCCTATTGGAAAGGAAGGGGAGGGAGAAATAACTATTGGATAGGAATGCAACACTCCTTATTGAACTCTCCAACAACTCTATCCCAAAGGTCCAGAACACCCAGAGAGAATGACCTTATCCATGGTCATAGAGCTAGAAAGTAGAGAGCTGGGATTTGAATCCAAATGTTTCTGGCTCTAAAGTCCTTGATCTTGGAAAAGACCAAATGAGGGAGTGCGAGGGGTGGGACTACCTAACAGCAGAGTGATTGTGTCACTAGAATATTCCAGAGAAAATGTCAATGGGTCTCTTTAGCCCACAAATCAGTAATAAGTTATAAAAATAACATTTGCATTGAGGCAATTTGGAAAATGTAGGATAATATAAAGAAAAAAATAAATATCCCCCATAATTTCACTATCACTATCTAACCATAACCACTATTAATATTTTGGGGTATTTCATCTTCGTCTTTATAAACACACACACACCCTGCTTATACACTCAAAAATATGTATTGATCATTTTCCGTGTAGAATAATATGCCAGTGTAGAAATATATATGCAGATACTTACTATAAACATATTGGAAATAGACTGCATATACTGTTTGATATGTTGCTGTTCCACTTAACTTTATATCATGTACATTTTTATACATTTTCTTATAAACTAATTTTTAGGAACATTATTTTTAATGACTGCATAGCAATCCATTTTATAGATAGCAAAATATGTTAGAAAGGTCTCTTATTTGTTTCTCCCTATTTCTCTTTATGGGAAGTAATGCTGTAAATGAGCATCCACACATGATATATCTTTAGGCGCATCTTTTATTAGTTCATCAGGATCAGGATACAGCCTTTGAAATAATGGGTCAGGACATGTATGTTTTAAAACTGTGAACATTCAAAGCATATTGCCAGATTGCAATCCAAATATGTTGTACAGTCTACCTTTCCAACAAAATGTGTGAGAGTGTTTGGGCTCTTTCTTCATGGCTCTTAGCTAGGAATTTTTTTTCTTTTCTTTTTCTTTTGGAGTAGATTTGGAAGTTATGTATCAAGGCCCTGCATTCCACAGATAAATTATTGCTTATACCTCTTTGTCATTTCTCAAGGGGATTGCTGAGAGTTCATTATGCTTCTTGTATTAATTGTACAAGGCAAAAATGGAACCCCATATAAGATACTGAGAAAAACCATCACAACTTGTACTGAAATCATATTTGACTTTGTATCTCTACCCAAATTGAAAGAAAAACCTCCGTAAGTGCTCGTGCGTTGTTAAAATGTTCAGATAAGTTATTTGGTTCATAAATAAATAATTTTAACTTTTATGATAATGGAGAGGATGAGAGGTGGTATGAGACTGTCTGAATATGCCAATAATTCACTCTCTTGCAGCCAAGATAAACAGCATCATGAATTAAATGACAGAACATTGGATGAGAGGCTGTACCATCGTAAGACTGGGCACTTGTTAGGGATGCATGGATCCTCAAAACGTATAACATGTCAAAGAAAATTAATATTATCTATTTTAGGGAGTACAAAGAGAGATGCTCTCAAAAGTTGCCCTGGGAAGAGGCATTTGGAAATTGCTGTGTAGCAACACATTGGTTATGAAGAGAAGGAGCAGAAGGCAGGAAGCTTATGTGTACAATTCCATTTTGAATTATCCTGGATAGAGCCAAAGAGACTGCATTGGATTCTGATAGGTTAGAAAGACAGAAATGAATTAGAAGCAGCCGAGATTTGCACATTTCCACACAAGTCTGTCCATTTCCACAGGGGTCTTTTGAGTGATTTTCACTGCCATGCCAAGTGTTTTCAGTGACCTACTCAAAACTGGAGGAGGAGACGCACTATGTTGAACATCTGCCTCTTCTCTGAACTTCATTTCCTGCTCTGGGCTCCATCCTCTGGTCCTCACCCAATTACCTCTTGCTTTGACATACTGAAGCCTGCTTTTTAATGCCAAAATTTATTCATTCTTTCACACATCAAATAGTTTATTGGGTAAATTCTGTGTACCTGGTACCATGCCAATCGAAATGGTGGTTCCTGGTCAGGCACGATGGCTCATGCCTGTAATCTCAGCACTTTGGGAAGCCGAGGTGAGTGCATCACTTCAGTTCAGAAGTTTGAGACCAGCCTGGCCAACATGGTGAAACTCTGTCTCTACTAAAATATTATACAAATTAGCCAGGCATGCTACTCGGGAGGCTGAAACAGGAGAATCACTTGAACCTGCAGGCGGAGGTTGCAGTGAGCCGAGATCGCACCACTGCACTCCAGCCTAGGTGACAGAGAGAGACTCTGTCTCAAATACAACAATAACAACAACAACAAAACCAAAATGATGATTCCCCATCCTGTTTATCTGATTGATTTATCTCACTAGAATAGTGTACACTTATGTCTGACTGAAGCTTGATTCTCCTGCAATCTTCATTTTGAAGGGGACTTTGTTCATACTTATTTATCATTTACCACAGTTCTTCCTGAACATAGACTATGTGTGGGACACTGTGCTAAATTCTGAGGATACAAAGAGTTTAAAATCACGCAATGATGGTTAACAAAGGATGATATTCTTGAACGTGGAGTTGGTTAGTACTGCCTGCTACCCTAGATTATCTCTTCTCTTTTAATTTTTGAAATCACTTCCTTAATTTGGTTGAGCAGGAATTAAAATACAGAGAACAATACCAAGCTTACTCACTCTGGTTAGTAACTTCATACTCTAATAGACTCAGGAAAACAGGGTTATCACCCACCATCACAGTCCTTAATCATGGCTACATGTTACAATCGTGTGGGAGATATGGGGGGAAAGCACAATGCCCAAGACATGCCCCAGACCAGTTGCATCAGAATCACTGGGGTGTGTGACCTAGGCATCAGTGCTTTTTAAAACTCCTAAGATGATTTCAGTATACAGTCAAATTGAGAAGCACCAACCTAGAAAGTGAAGGTGCATTGAGTTACCACCTTTCCCCTTGTGGAACAACCTTTACTCATGTGTTTTTCCAGGTAACCCAATTCCATTATATGTGCCATGAAAAAAACCATGGCTATCATTTTCAAAAACTCTGCCCTCCTTCTTGGAGATTTAAAGCAGACATTGGTATTTTAAAGGCCTTGGGGGATCTTACCATTAAAAAATAAAAAAAGAAGAACCTGTTGAATTTTAGTAGAATTCTCTATTAATTTTGATTCAAGATTGGCTTGTGTTTTCTCCCTCTTTCTCTCAAACAAGAGTTTCACTGAATACATCTGAGAAATGGCCAGAGTATGCAAGAGCTGATGATCTAGTCAGGGAGTGATTTCAGTTTTTGTTTTGCTATTCTTTGGTCCCCCTTTCTGCCCTTTTTCTCGTTAGTTTTTGAGTAGGAAAGCAGCCCACTGAAGAGGTAAAGCTGCAGTCAACTAGTTTGTTAAAAGCTTTCATTGACTTTCTAACAATGTAAAATAAGGCTACATTGTGGAAGAGTCTTCTGGTTCTCTTATTTTCTATATTGGTGGTTCTCAAAGTGTGTTCCCTAACCACAGAATCAGAGTGGACTGACTGGTGTGGTAGGTAGAATTATGCTCCCTCCTCGCAAAGATAGCTACGCCTTAATCTCCAGAACCTGTGAATATACTATCTTACCCGGCAAAACAGACTTTGCATATGTGACTAAGATTACGAACCATGAGACGGCAGGGTTCTCCTGGATACCTGGGTGCGCCCCGTCTAGTCACATGAGCTCTAAAAATCAGAGAACATTTTCAGGCTGCAATCAGAAAGATAAGGCACTAGAGGAGGCAGGTGAGATTCAAAGCATGAAAAAAACCCAACCCCTCATTGCTGACTTGATGATGGAAGGAGGGGTCAACCTCCTAACAAATGTGGATGGCCTTTAGGAGTTGAGAATGACCTTCAGCTGACAGGCAATAAGGAAACAGGACTTCAGAACTGCATTCTGCCAATAACCGGAATGACCAAGGAAACATTCTTCCTTAGAGACTGCAGAAAGGAGTCTGCTCACACCTTGATTTGAGCTTGGTGGGAGTTGTGTCAGACTTCTGACCCACAGAATAGTAAGGTAAGGAATTTGTGTTGTTTTAAGCCCAAAGTTTGTGCAAATTTGTTCTGGCTTTATTGGGAAACTAATACACCTGGTAAATTACTGCAATGCAAATTATCGGGCTTCACCCTATACTTACTTAATCAGAAACTCTGAGGAGGAGGTTGTGCAGGCTATTTTAATGAATTCTCAGGTGACTCTGATGTGCTGAAGTTTGAGAACCACCATTATACAATAATAGAATTCCAAAATATTGAGTAGCCATATGGCTGCCCAGAACAAAGACTGCATTTCTTTCTTTTGTTGCAGGTTGTTATGGCCATTTGACTAAGTTCTGACGAAACAGGCTGTTCAGTAAGGGGTTAACTCAAGGCTTGGGGTGTTCAAATTCCACAGATGCCAAAGAAAAGACTGGCCCTTGACCATCTCCTAAGAGATAACCTTGGAGCTTTTGAAGCACCCTAACTGGTAAGAGTATCTTTGAATACTTGAAACTGTGGGTCTTGCCAGATAATTTAAACTGACAATGTGATTGATGGTGAATACTGTTTCTGTTCACTCGAAGTCCTGGGCCATGCTGTATCAATTTGACCTCTGGGGGGACTGGAGACTGGGTAATTAAGGTCATTCATATGGGAAGTCCATGTCTATGTGACTGACTCCCAATAAAAATCATGGACACCAAGGCTCAGGTGAGCTTCTTGGGTTGGCAATACTTTATACATGTTGTTGTACATAGTTGCTGGGACAATTAAGAACCAGCTGTGTGACTTTACTGGTAGAGGACACTGTAAGCTTGTGCCTGTTGTCTCCTGGATTCTTTCCTGTATACCTTTTTACTTTGCTGATTTTAATCTGTATCCTTTCTCTGTAACAAACCATAACCATGAGTACAAAGCTTTTCTGGGTTCTGGGAGTCTTTTAGGGAATCATTGAGTCTAAGGATTGTCTTGAGGACTCCTGATGCATACAGATAATAAGAAGCTTTATGAGCAACTTTCTGGACATTTTCTTGTAGCAGGTGCAGAATGCCACATTCCCTATCCCCACCTAATTTCTTTGCAGTTGTGGCAGATGCTGTCATGTGCTGCTAAGGTCCTCAAGTTCTGCTGTGCTGTACATCTACTATTCTGGTTTAGGCCTTACTCGAAAACCAAAGAAGCCTTCCCAGCCCACGCACAGGCATGGTCGGGGAAGTAACAGCACTACAGGCAATGCTGAACCAATTGGTGGGTTGCCACAGCCTTCTATCAATTAGATGGACCGTTTTGGGTACATTCTACACAGCTCCTCACATAGCTCCCAAGATGTTGATAACACATGCTGTTTCCTTTTTCCTTCCAGTTTTTACTGTCTCATCTCTTTCATTCAAATTTTCTGAGATCACCATCCAAATAACCTACTGGAACCTATGCCATTGGTCCTTGTCTTAGGCTTTGCTTTCAGGGGTACACTAACTGGGAGAATCCTTAAAGAGAAGGCGTATTACAGCTTCCTCCTTGTTGCCAGCTGGGTTGCAGACATGACGGCTCATTAATTACTTTGGCTGTTTTTTTTTTTTCTTTTTTCTGTTTTTTTTAGACAGAGCTTTGCTCTTGTTGCTCAGGCTGGAGTCGAATGGCATGATCTCAGCTCACTGCAACCTCCGCCTCCTGGGTTCAAGCGATTCTCCTGCCTCAGCTTCCTGAGTAGCTGGGACTACAGGTGTGTGCCACCACGCATGGCTAATTTTTTGTATTTTTAGTAGAGATGGGGTTTCACCATGTTGGCAAGACTGGTTTCAAACTGCTGACCTCAGGTGATCCACCCACCTTGGCCTCCCAAAGTGCTGGGATTACAGGTGTGAGCCACCATGCCTGGCCTTTTTGGCTATGTTAAGAAGATGAATGCTGTGTTTTGAATGCGTCCCCAGAGTTTATGTTTTAGAAACTTAATTTCTCAGTGCAACAGTGTTGAGAAGTGGGATGTTTAAGAGGTGATTAGGGCATGGAGGATCTATCCTCATGAATGAATTAATGTCATTATCATGGGAGTGGGTTCACTATTGCAAGAGTGGGTTTTTTATCAAAGTGAGTTCAGTCACTTCTTGCTCCTTTGCGTGCTCTTTCTCATCATGTGGTGCCTTCTTCCATGTATAACACAGCAAGAAGGCTTTCACAAGAGGTGGGCCTTTGATCTTGGGCTTCCCAGCCTCCAGAATTGTGAGCTAATAAATCTCTGTTGTTTATAAATTTCTTAGTCTCAGGTCCTGTTATAGCAGCACAAAGCAGACTAAGACAGTCACCCTCTAGGAATGAAGATACAGTAAGTTGAAGGCATCTACGTCTGTAATGAGTCTGTAGAACTGCCATGTCAGCACTAGACTACTGATCTCCAAACTTGTTAAATGAGAGAATAAAAGCTTGTATATTTAAGATTCTCTTCCTTTTTTTTTTGAGGTGGAAGGTAGTAAAAGAGTGGTTCATATTCACCTTAAACTTTTTCTGACTAGTATAGCAGCTAAGGGCTACATGGAGAGTTTGACTTATTGTCAAGTTGAAATTAAATTGTCCCTGATGTTTATCATCACAATGATTAAGGGTTGATTGCCTGAGGGACATGCATGTTAGTTTTGGGGAAGGGCAGTAGACTGAGAGTCCAGCAACTTGGATTCTGTGTTCACCCCTCAGCAGCTGTGCCCCTTAATTTCTCTTGGATTGGACTTCTTGTTCTCATGGTCTCTTTTGATTTTTATATACCATGATTCTATGATTTAAAGTATTAGAAAATTCACATGCAAAAACAAAACACTTAGATCATTATGAAATGTAAATGTGAACACACCATCTATATTTGCATTTTGAGATTTCCATCCTAAAAGAATGATAAGCACATCGTAGCCTGTGTGTGTGTGTGTGTTTGAAATGACTCATGAGATAGAAGCCCCTTGAGACATTATTAAAGTTGATCACGTTACTCACTGTGAAGACTCAAACTTTCCTTGAATATTGGAAGCTGTTTACAAAACTCTGTTTACCTGACAGTGATTCTTCAGGCTAATAGGAACCTTCATATGTTTTTTTTGTTTGTTTGTTTGCCTGGATGGTACCCAATCAGTCTATATAATGAGACAGGCCAAAGGACAGGAATTATGCCCCAGGGCACTCTCTGCTCTGTCGTTTGGATTTGCATGCAGAAATCATAATTCATGGTGTGATCAAGAATGATATAAGTTGGCAGTATAATGAGCTTGAGATATTGGATAGCCCAGATGTACACCATGACCTTTGCTGGATGGAAGTGTTAGACTTGGGCACATGCATATCAGTTGTGGGTAAAGACTCTCCTTTAGGGAGTCAAGGGTCATGAATTTTTGTCTGTAGGCAGCATATACACAGTTGCTTGGCAACTGTGAGAGCAATTTAGTCCTTGCTATATGATCCTGTAAAGGATTTCATCCATCTTGAAAAGCTAACAGCATAATTTAAATTTTTGAAGCAGCGTGTGGGCGTTCTCAAGTGGCAGAGCCTTATCTCACATCTAGTTGCACACTCTAACTGTGTAAACTTGAAGTTTTCCTGTATGAAGGGTGCTGTAAACAAAAGGCTAGAACTCTGAAGTAAGGTTGAAAGTGAGATCCTTCATTAGAATGTATTCAGTATGAAGTAACAGAACACTCAACTGATAGTACCGTAAAACACAAGGAGATTTACTGTTTTCTATATAAGAAGCTTCCAAATAAGTAGTCTCCGTGTTGATTTGGCTGCTAAACAAGGATCCAAGCTCCTTTCATGCATTCATTCCACCATTGGCAGTGTATTGGCCTTAATCCTCAGACTTGTTACCTCCTGCCACAAAATGGCTGCCAGAGCTTTCAATACCACAGTGTCCCAGATTGCATTCAACACAGGATAGGAGGGAAGTGGGCAAAAAGGGCCATCTCATGGTGGGCCTCTCTCTTTCTATTTCAAGAAAGAAAATCATTCCTTAAAGTCTCTTAGCAGATATCTTTCTATTTCTCTTTGGCTAGAACTGAGTCATACATGCATCCCATCCCAGACTAGTCATTGTCAATGAAGTATTCAGTTACCTTCACTGGCTGGGGCCAGTACGTTTCAGCCTCTTATGCTGAGAGTAAGGCCTATCTTCCCTGGACACATTACCACCTGCAGGTACCTGAGAACGATTAAGGTGTGTTAGCAAGGATGAAGGACCAATGGCTGTGGAAAAGCACCTCACAGTGCTGCTATACTTCTGTCCATGTTAATGCTTATGTGTGGAGGTTAGAGGGAACCAAGTCATACTCAAAGTGTTTTTAAACATGACATTGAAATCATCATTTGGAAATAGAAGCAATTTGCATTAAAATTGGATTTTTTTCATCTCTTGAAAAAATCCATTGATTTGGCAACATTTGAACCACATATACACCTGAGAGTATTGCCTTCTTCCCATAGGGCATGTGTTTCCGTTTACGACGTTCCTCACGACTCTTTTTGTCATGCACTTCATCCTCTTTACTCATGTATGTTAACGTCCTGGCCCCCATATTCATTTGTGTTTGTGAACCTTTGTCTAGATCCTTTTTAGTGACATGCAGACACTATGAAACAGGAGTCTCAGAGTCAGACTGGCCCATTATGCTCCACTGTACCAACGGCCACCCTTCTCTTTCATCCTTCCCATGCTTGGGATTCTTTTGCTCTTCTGGTATATATTTTTAAAATGTTATGCCGGTAGAAGGGAGTACGGTGCAATGGTTAAGAGCATGGCTTTTGACATAATACAGAAGTGGTTGGAGCCCTGGAAGTGTCACTTACGACCTTGTGGCCTTGTATTCACATCTGCAAATTTAAATAATAATGGAACCTACCCCATGTGGTTGATTTGAGAACTAGTACATGGTTCACTTAAAACTAATCTAGGTGAAGGTGATGAAGAAGAAAATGATGACATCCCTATGAGTCTGTGTTAATGATATCAGTTAGTCCTCCAAGGCTCCATTTGGAATGCATAGCACAGCATCTTCAGTGAGTGGAGCTGATGAATAGCAACCATCTATCCCAGGGAGCTAGAAGAAGGTCCTTTGAGTGACCATGCTTGAGGAGCAGTAATCACCTGGACTAATTTTTTTTCTATTTATTTAAAACATAGAATCAGATCCACCTAATTCATGCCTCTAGGTAACCAATACAGCTCCAAGAAATTCAGTTCTGCATTCAAGATTTGCTCATTTCTATTCATCTGGAGTACATTCTGCATTTATACTGTCCAAAAGCAATGGATATTTTAGTTTATACCTGGGGACATGGGAAACCATTCTCAATGTCTCTACTGACCTTGGAGAGTCACAGTTTCCCTACCAAAACTCTGTTTTTATTCCATTCTTATTTTTTGGTCTAGGTTTCAAGAGATTCATCCATTTGTAACTCAATCTAGAGATACAAGATCGTATAAATCCAGTAAGTTATATGGAGCTCAGCATATAAATGATGCCAGAAGAGTCATTTGGGAGAGGCAAAAGGATATTTTGAAATTGGGTAGTTGCTTTATTTTACTCTCCAGATTAAGTAGATCCTAGTAAATTAGATTAAGGGACTCTTAGGGACCTCATCATAACCTCATTTTTTAAATAATTAAACTAAAAAAATCAATCAGTTGGTTAGGATAATCAGCACTGTGGGTAAAACCAGGGGAATATCCTGTTGTGGATATAAATACAAATATTAAACTTGGACTGGGAAGTTTGGAACTATTAACCATGGTTTGAAATGTTTTGACATAGAAATTCCTTGAAATGTCTAGTAACATACTCTGTAGATATATTTGACCAAGTAGGTAAAGAGGTTCAATATAGTATTTATGTCTATACATTGAAATTACTCTGCAGCCATTACCAAGCATGGTGTAGATCTCTATGAATTGACATGAAAAGATGTCAAATATGTGACAGAACAGTATGTATTATATAAACATAGAAAAATATATGTCTGTATTCAAAAACATACATGCCAAGTTATTAATGTAGGCTCCCTCAGGGAATGTGTGGTTATAAGGGTAGAGGGATGGGAAGAAGAAGAGGAGGCAAAATTTAATCTTTGACTTATATACTTTTATACATGTTTTGCAATAACATGTACCTTATAATTAGTATTTTACATTTGAGAGTTTGGAATGGAAATGTAGGGAGTTACAATATTCCTCCTGAGAAACAGTGTCATGTGGAAGTTAAGAACACAAGCTTTAGAGCCATGATTTGCCTGGACTTGAATCCTGCCTGCATCATTGATGAGCTGTATGTTCAAGCAAGTCCATAGACTTAAAAATAGAATTAAATAAATAAATAAAAATAGAATTAGATATTTAATTTAAATTTAATTAAAACAAATTTAAATTTAATTAAAATAAATAAAATAGAATTAAAAATTTACCCTAGGCATCCAGAGTCTAGGGTTAGGAATTTATGAAAGGTAAAGATATTCTTGTGATATTAAATAACATATATATATTTAAAAAGTGAAACTTTGAGAGGAGACAAGTGACTGGATAGATAAAGATGAGAAACACAGAGGCACTTACCTGTAACCAAGGCGCAAAGTCCACAGCCTTGAACTAAATGTAAATCACAACAGGAACATAAAACCAACCGACTGAAACTGGCAGATTGGGAGACTCAGAGGAGGGGGGAGAAAGTGAAGGTGTTCAATAGCCTTCTAAAAGTTTCATAAACTTCAGTCATCTCACTTCTTCCCAGCTAGTGTTCTAATTCTTCACCTTATCTGTTCTCTCCTGACAACAAGTCCTGTATTTAATCCAGATTTTATCTCTTTATGGGACAGCTGATTCGACAGTTATGTATAGTTCATCAAAGGGCTGGAACATTCTGCAGAATAGTGAAACAGGTCACTTGGAAATGGGAAGACATGCTCAAGGATGAATGCATCAAAAGAAGCTGCTATAAATGAATCAGTAGGAGTGAGACAAAAAACAAACATTTGGTAGAGAATGCTTAGGAAACCAGGGTAACCTGACCTCCAATCCTAAGACTTAATTGAGCTAAGGAACTGACTGCTACAGAATCATCCTCTGTGGTTGCTTAGATGAAAAACCAGCTGGGCTGTAAGAACAGTGACTGATTGACATTGACAGCCTTCCATCTGGAGCTTAATCTGTCCGCATACATCTGTGACAGTGGTGTATCTTTCAGAGCAGGTTCATGTAATTCTGAAGGCCAAACATCAAGCAAGAAGCCAAAGTCTCAGTCGTTAGTCACACATTTGGGCCATAGGGCAATTCCAGGGCATTGCCTTTACTTGCAGCTGGAGAAGATGTGATGGCCCATAATGTGGTACTTAATGAGGAGTACACACAGATGACAGGGCTAAACTGCAGCAGCAAGTTACTGCTAGGAAATAGCTCCAGCTTAGGGGAGTTTCCCTCTGTGCTTTTCCCCAGAAAGCTGCTGGCTTTCTTCTCTGAAACACAGATATGTCTCCTGATTGACTGTCGTCATGGTAGCTCATTCTGGTGTTGGGTGGCAGTCTGTTCAGCTATAGTAAAGTACAGTAAGTCCTCACTTAATGCCATTGATAGATTCTTGGAAACTGGGACCTAAAGCAAAGCAACATATAACCAATTTCACCATAGACTAATTGATATAAATAAGAGTTATGTTCCTATGGCATATTTCTGGTCACAAATATACCATCAAACTTCTAAATAGACCAAAACACTTTGAATATTATACATTGAAATCTATGCGAATTATATATACATTTAAGAAAGAGTAATAAAAACAAGTAAGATAATTATTTACTTATTCCAGTTGAGGATCTCCGATGGCTGTAGCATGTCCCAGCAACTCAGGGTGCAAGGTGGGAACTCGCCCTGGACAGGATGTCATCCCATTGCAGGACCCACTCACCTACACACCTACACACACACACTCACATTCACTCAGATGGGAACCATGTAGACATGCCAGTTCACCTACCATGCTCATCTTTGGGATGTGGGAGAAAACTTGACTGCCCAGAGAAAACTCACACAAGCATGGGGAAAATGTTCAGACCCCACACAGACAGGGGCCCCACTGGGAATCAGTTTATTTTCTATCAGTGGTACAACCAGATGGCATTGAACGAAACAACGTTGGGGACCTGTTGTGCAGAGCTGCAAAGTGTTGGGGTTGTTCCGTGTCCTCGATGGTCTGATGACTAGTGTCTCCTTGCCTCAAAGACAATCATTAGTTGTTTTCTTTGAAGCAGGTTTGAGGGACCTGAAGTTTCCTTGAAACATTTAAGGTCTCTGTTTCCTTCTACTTTAAAGAGAATATGTGGCCATTATTTACAAATGAAAATACTGCTTAGATGAGAATTTGAAAAGAGAATAAACTTTGGCAACTCTCTTTTAAAAAAGCAAAAGAGGCCAGGCACGGTGTCTCACGCCTGTAATCCCAGCACTTTGGGAGGCCGTGGCGGGCGGATCACGAGGTCAGGAGATCGAGACCATCCTGACTAACACGGTGAAACCCCATCTCTACTAAAAATACAAAAAATTATCGAGGCGTGGTGGTGGGCGCCTGTAGTCCCAGCTACTCGGGAGGCTGAGGCAGGAGAATGGCATGAACCCTGCAGGCAGAGCTTGCAGTGAGCCAAGATCGTGCCACTGCACTCCAGCCTGGGTGACAGAGCAAGACTCTGTCTCAAAAAACAAACAAACAAAAAAAAAAAACCACAAGAATAGGTGTAACCAGGCACCCCAAATTAACAGATTTACTTCAGTTTATGGGTATCCAATTTATCTCACTGCTTTCTGGCAAAAAAAAAAAAAAAAAGAAAAAGCAAAGAAAAAAAGCCACATGGAATTAAACGGTTTTCATTATCTGACAAAAGCAAAGCATCCACTGTTTTGGAGAATAAAATTCACATGTGAATTACTTTAGTTAGCTGTGGTCGATGGGATATTGTGTAAAATGTTGGACAATGTTTTCAAATTTTTTCATTTACCAAAGTTACTGTAACACTGTTCAAATGGATGATTTTAAAATTGACTATCTTAGCTAACAGCATAACAAATTGTAGCTTAGGGAAATGCTTAGTTGGGAGTGAAACACCCTCATTTTCTAGGGCCAGACATTGGGGAATCTGGAGGAATAAACAATTATGTGACCAGCAGTTCCCAGAGTTTCTCTTTACTGGACTCAGAGGAAGGACACACATTTGGAGGAGTAGAGTCGTGTGGTGATTAAGAAGGTAGATTCTAGACTGGGACTACTTGACCTCAAATCCTGGCTGCATCATTTATGAGCTGTATGACCTTGAGCAAGTCCATTCTCTTCTCTGGACATTGTTTATTTGTAAAATAGGGACAATAATGGTACCTACCATGTAAGATTGTTGGGTTATGCTCTTCCTCTAGACCCATCTGTATTAGTCCGTTCTTGCATTGCTATAAGGAACTACCTGAGACTGAGAAATTTATAAAGAAAAGAGGTTTAATTGACTCACATTCCGCAGGCTGTACAGGAAGCATGGCTGGGGGGCCTCAGGTGGAAGGTGAAGAGGAAGGAAGCACCTCTTGCAAAGTGGGAGCAGGAGAAGGAGACTGAAAGGGGAAGTGCTACACACTTTCAAACAACCAGATCTCACTCACTATTGCGAGAACAGCAAGGAGGAAGTCTGCCCCCGTGATCCAATCACATCCCACCAGGCCTCTCCTCCAACACTGAAGATTACAATTTGACATGAGATTTAGGCGAGGACACAAATTCAAACCATAGCACTATTCATATCTTTCCTCCTTAGGAACTATATTGGGGAGGGGAATAAATGAGAATGATGTTATGTTAAGGACCATCTCAAATATACTTTACGTGTATTTGAATTATTGGAAACTATCATGGAATATGTAAAATGTGGAGACATTATCCAGGGCTGTAGAGTTGAGTAGAGCAGTCTGTTGTGCCATACGTGGAGACTCGTGCTTATGTAATCATAGACCTATAGCATCATAAAACTCATGGCTCACATTTATGGAGAACTTATTATGTACCGGTGGTGTTTAAGTGGTCTATGAGGATTATCTCAGTGAAACTTTTCAGCAACTTTGTAATGTAGGTGTTATTTTATCTTTTTTTTTTTTTTTTTCTGTGGTATTAAAGAATTTGCTAGGTCTCAGAGCTAATCTCTGTTAGAGGTGATTCTTGAACTCCACCCAGTTTGATTTCAGATGCCAGCTCTCAGCTGCTACAGTTAGAAGGTTTGGAAGGTTCTGTGACCCAAGGAGCCTTCCTCACCAACTGCCTGAGCTTTTCAGATAGTCATCTTAGCTCTTGTTTACATTTGTTGGCATAGAACAGTCTTGTGTTGTGAGAAAAATTTTTCCTTGCAGGTGAAATAATTTAGCTGGATTTGTTTTGCATTTTTAGTGACGCTTGACTCTTCATCTGGCTCTGTGTTTAATCTGCCACCCGAGTGCAGTGAATCTTTCATTATAGCTTCTTCACCCTCTCTCTCCCCCACCACACACTTTCCATATTTAATGTTCCAATGGCCTGGGTGTTCTGAAGGAGAATTAACTAAAATATAACATAATTTATGGCCTTTATGTTCCTTGGTGTTCAGAGAATAATATTACAGTCATTGGGTAAGTCTGATTTGTGATTTTTTTTCCTACCAAAGATATTCATCTCCCTTCCTTCCTGTACTTACTGTGTGTTTCATTGGAAACCATCAAGAGCTATTACCTGGTGATGGTTCTGGAAAACAAAGGCTTTTCCACCACCAGCTTTCACTGTGGCCAAACTTCAGTAACATGTGGATGCCATTCCAAGGGAAAAACATCTTATGAACCCCCGATGTTGACTTAATGTTTTTGTTACTGGATTATTGAACCACATGAAAATAGAAAGCTAGGTATGAATTTCTTTGTGTAGTTCTTAGACAAATATGAAACCATAACACATTTACAAATTACATGCAATCAAAATGACAAAACTAAATTCAAATGAGAAATATTGCATTAACAAGATGAAAGATATTTGTTTAAATAGAATCATCTCTGGAAATATCAATATGGGATGTCTGTTATGTCAAAGGTTCTACACAGCTTGCCATGTTTGTATTAGCCTTGGCTGTGTGATGACTCAGTTTCCCTAACACTTCCAGCTGTTACTACTGGGACAATTCATATGTACTCCACCCCTATTCTGAGATCGTGAGGCACAAACACGTTATTTAAGTAGGAAGTTTGTCTTTTTTATCTTTTGCTTGTGACAATTAAAATAGCAATACCCGATACCACCACAATTATAAATGCAAACATAAAGGAGGCACAAAATTTTGTGCTGATACCCATATTTTAGGTGCTGTGTAGCTGATGCAAAATACACTTGAACTATTTTAAGTGAGTGTTATCTAAATAAAACCAAAAATAAAAAGTCTCATCTAGAACATTCAGATCCCTAAGAACATGCCCGGATATCCCAGTTTGAAAAAGGTGTGGGTCATCTGTCCTTCCTCTGTGGAGAGGATTGCTGTTCTCTTTGCTGGGAATGCACTACCCAAGGCGTGTTACATGGTTCACTCTTTCTCTTCATTCAAGTCATTGTTCAGTGTCATTGACATGGTAAGGCCTCCCCTGACCACCTTGTCTAGGGTAGCACTCTCATCAGTTTCGCTCCTTACTCTGCCCTATTTTTTCAGAGCACTTATTATTACCTGGCATTGTTGTTTGTTTGCTTTCACCTGTCTCCACCATTAGAATGTAAGCTGCATTGAGAATGGGCTTAGGTTTATTTATGCCTCACACAGTAGGTGATAAAGATCTATTGAACCAAGGAATAGACACCCTTGCTCTTCAACCTTGCTTCCTTTTGGCTGTGTCCCTAATCCCAATCTTCACCTGGGTAAAGACTCATTTTTTTTTTTTCCTTTTTGTGGAGAATGGTGTCTTGCTATATTGCCCAGGCAGGTCTGAAACTCCTGGGCTCAAGCTATCCTCCTTCCTCTGCCTCCCTAAAAGCTGGGATTAGAGGCGTGAGCCATCCCACTCAACAGGTAAACTCTTTTTAAAAACTGTCCCCACTGAATGGTTAATGGATACAAAAAATAGTAAGAAAGAATAAGCAAGACTAGTATTTTCTAACACAACAAGTGACTAGAGTGAAAAACAATTTATTTGTACATTTTAGAATAACTAAAAGAGTTCAATTATTTGTAACACAAAGGATAAATGCTTGAGGTGATGGATACCCTACCCTGATGTGATTATTATCATTGCATGCCTGTATCAGAATATCTCATGCAACCCATAAATATATATACTAACTATGTACCCCCAAAAATTAAAAATAAAACTTAAAAAAAATATACCCCCACTTAAGCCTACATTCTCTGTCCCTCATTAGAACACCTATAATCTTTACGGGGACCCCTTTTATGTCACTCATGGATTCCACCTTGTGATATTTTTTCTCCATTTTTATCTCTTCTCCCAGATCCTGAGCCTCTTGAGGACAGCATCTGTGTTTGATTAACCTTGAATTCCCCCAGTATCTGGTGTGAATGCAGAAATGTGGTTATACGTGGGAATCACCCAGAAACTGTAGAGTACTTGGTTCTAAATATCATTCACTTCTCTTCCACAGTGTCCTGCAGAGGGGCTAGCACGTGGTTGGAGCTTGATGACAGTCAGTGGATAGCATATGGTGAAAAACACTATTAACTTTGGGAACTGAATTCTCTATGACTAACCTGATGTTAACACTACAATAGGATAAATTAAATTTTGTTCAACTGAGTTTTTCTCATCTATACTATGCACGAGACCCTAATTAGGCGGTATTGTGGCTACAGTGAGCACTGTATTACCTTTGAGTTCACAGTTTAGTAGAGAGGACAGCTAGAGGTAGGGAGAGACAGACAGAGATAGTGTTTGTTCATTCATTCATCCATGCATTCCTTCTTCAGATATGGAGCATCATGTCCTTGCTACTAGATTTAGGGGAAACTCAACACAGACCTTGTCTAAAACCTAGCCCTAGTGGAAAAGAGAGGCATCACAAATGCCTTTTTTTCTGGGGCGGGGGGAAAAAAAAGATACTAACAACAACTGTGGTTAGTGCAGCAAAGGAAAGGAATGCAGAGGTATGAAAATGCACTTGTAATGTGCCCTGTTCCAAGACAGGGAGGGTTCTCCTTGAGGTACAACGTTGAACTGAAACCCCAAGGATTAGTGGACCCTAACCAGGGAGAACAGCAGAGGAATAGCATGTGCAAGGGGGGTCTGAAATGTAAGACCGTAATAGAGGGATCCCAAAGTGTCCCAAGAGTATAGGGTGTGAAAGAGTAATCCTGGTTATAGGTCTGGAAAGCTTCATAGAAGGAGGATTTTGACTGGGCCTTGAGAAACAACAGGTCATTCTTAGGTACATGGAAGAGGAGGAAATAGCTGTCCATCCAGACCAGGAGACCAGCGTTCTCTTAGGCACAGAGGTAGAAATGTCTAGATCTGGCTTGGGAACTGTTCAGGGAAGGGAATGGCTAAATTGCAGTTTGTAAATAACCTCTCTAGTAGAATAATCATGTTGATGAAATACAGAAATGTCTGAAAACCATGAGTCACACATCAGAAACATTTGCTGGTCAAAAACGAAAGCTTGCTATGTTTAAAAGTTTACTGTGTATAAAGAATCAGCTAAGACAATTCTTAGCTGATGCTACTATTAACATTTCTATCAATTAAAGATCTTTATCATTAGCACTGTATGTCACCCTTTTAAAGTAATTTATCACATGGAATCACAGATGCCTTTTTTTTTCTGAAAAAAAAAAGAGATAATTTGTTACAAAAACATTACAAATTATATTGAGTTGACATCACTCAATTATAGCTACATTACTGAATTACACCTGTTCAGCCCAGAGCTGGGGAATTTATTAGCACAACCTCCATTAGAGCTAATGGGAAATACAGTTCCAACGCTCTTTGAATCCACTGCATAATCTATAAGAAGGGTTTTTCCTGTTGGGATTGTTCTCTGGCCTTGGCAAGGTGAGCTGTGAAGACTTCATTTCTTACGAAGTTTGGGGATACCACACTAGTGCTCCTTATTCACACAGGCTGCGACATCAGCTCCTTATTTACACAGGCTGCGACATCAGTTGCGCTGTGAGAGCCTGTTCAGACAGGTCTCTTCCAGCCTCTGGACAGATGACCTTCTCCTCAGCTGCTTCTCTCCTAGCGCTTGCTTACCTACATTTTAGTTTTCATTACCCAGCCATTATGCTCACTGCCCACAGCCACCTCTGCTTATTGATTTGGGACCTGTGCCAGTTTCTAATTGTTTCCTTTAGATTGGGTTTGCCCCAGATTGCTGACTCTTGTCTAATAATTTCTCTCTTCCATATTGTGCCTTTCCTTGCCCTTCTTTACTAATTTCTTGAGTAGCTAGAGAAGCTATGGGTTTGACCCATTGGCTCATACCAAGGCCATATGAGCTATGGTGACTTAAAAAAAATTAAGTTGGAACTTTGAACACAAATTTTTTTTTTTTTTTTTTTTTTTTTTGAGATGGAGTTCTGCTTTTGTTGCCCAGGTTGCTGGAATGCAATGGTGCAATCTAGGCTCACCACAACCTCTGCCTCCCGGGTTCAAGTGATTCTCCTGCCTTGGCCTCCTGAGTAGCTGGGATTACAGGCATGTGCCACTACGCCTGGCTAATTTTGTATTTTTAGTAGAGACGGGGTTTCTCCATGTTGGTCAGGTTGGTCTTGAACCCCTGACCTCAGGTGATCCACCCACCTCGGCCTCCCAAAGTGCCGGGATTACAGGCGTGAGTCACCACGCCCGGCCGAACACAATTTTTAAAAAATTCCCAAGAATCATTAACTTCTCCCATCCTCTTTTTCTTTCCAGGACATATTTTTTTGTGTGTGAATGTATTGTGGTCATCACTCTTGTTATTTAACTGAGAACTCAAGAGGCATGGCAGGTTGAAGAATTCCATGTGTCACCATATATTTGAGACCTCTTAAGTACATTTTTTGGTTTCCCAACAGCCACTCACTTTTCAGGGTGGATTTGGAAGAGAGTCCTTCCCTGCGGTAGATGGGAGGTGGGGGCACCTGGTGCTTCTAGTCCTCATTCTCTGGCTTCATCATTATTCATTGTTCCCTTGGCAAGGAAGCATAATTTAAAGTTTCACAGTTTTCTGTTAATATTTATCAAAATACCATAGCAGTTATATCATACAGCAGCAGAAAATTTCAAAAGTTCTTTGTTTTTGTTGACTTCAGATCCTATGTCTGATACCTTGATGAATATTTATAGGAGAGAAGAAAATGCTAAAAATCATCTTCATTTAAAAAAAAAGTAATAGATTAATTAACATCTAAAATAATTACCAGTCTCTCAATAGGTGGAGGAATCTTGGAACCTTATTATAAATATGTTCATTCTAAGCATGGATCTAACAATACAGTGTAGTGCGGCACTACTCAAAGGGTGGCCCTTGTCCTGGTGCCAGTATGCAACAAAATAAGCATAGAAATTGAGAGTAAGGATTTAGAAACTTGTGGGCAATTTAACAGAGTAAATTTGTCTGTTGACTCCAATAACAAATTTTGACTTTTACTTTGAATGCCTTTATTCCCCAGTGGTTCATTTTCATTGCACTTTGTAAAAGTATTGATCTGTGCTAGATTAGGTGTGGGTGTGGTTGGCAGGAACAATGCTGATCCTCCATCACAGTTCATTCGTGTAACACTGGCGTAATTAGGTGAAAAACACAAGCTCCAAGCACTGGTTTTTCATAGCCATGGGTGTGAGTCCTGGATATGCTCTTTACTGGCTGTCGAACTTGGGCCAGTTACCAAGTCTCTCTAAAGGTCATATTCTCTATCCTGAAAATATAAGTAAGGTGGTACTGTTCTTTGCAGGGTTGCTGCTAGGATTAGCTGAGATGTTACAGGTAAACCTGCAGAGTTACTGCATCAGGGTTCAGCCAACTTTGGCAGTCCTGGGAAGTACACGCCTTATAGCCTCTCTGAGGGATATCGGGAAACAAAATTCAGTGGTAGCCTCATTTAGGTCACACATTTACAAAGCTCTCTCAGGACATGGACTTGAAGGAAAAGTTTATGTTTAGGCTCCAACAAAAGTCTTTTCTCAAAGATTATGTCTTTACTGGTTTTCTCATATCTTCTATCTTTTGATGGCATGTAGAAATTACTAGAACATGTGTATAGAGAGCAGCTCCAGGGAGCAGATGTGCATTCTTACTCATCATTAGATGCAGTATAACTTTCGCCCTGCCTCATGAATTTTGACTCCACTTTGGAAAAATAGTCACACAGAACTTCTTGATAGAGTTTCCAAAATTAGCTTCCAGAACTTTATATAGAAGGGCATTAGACTCCCCACATCTCTTTGCATGTGTTGTATTTCTTTTTTGGCTTAAAATTTGCATATTTATTATTCATGCAACAAACATCTATCAGAAACATTTCCAGGGCCTGTCATTTGCCAACCCAATGGTAGTTGCTGTAGTTTCTAGAAAAATGGAAGTATTTTAGCCAGTGAGATATGTCAGCCAAAATAACCCAAGAAGCCGGGGGTGGTGTCTCAGGCCTATACTCCTAGAACTTTGGGAAGCTGAGGTGAGCAGATGACTTGAGGCCAGGAGTTTGAGATCAGCCTGGGCAACATGGTGAAGCCTCGTCTCTACCAAAAATACAAAAATTAGCCAGGTGTGGTGGCACAAGCCTGTAGTCCCAACTATTTGGGATGCTGAGGTGGAAGGATCATCTGAGCCTGGGGAGTGCCTGCCATTGCACAGTCTGGGTGAGGGAGTGAGACCCTGTCTCAAAAACAAACAAACAAACAGAGATAGTGGTACTTATGGAACCAAAGCAGGAGATGCCTTGTAGGTATTTAGAAAATCTCATTGTCATAGACATTTTTATTATAACTTCATCTCCAGGTCTCTTTCTTCATAGATTTTTTAAACGCATTATTAAATTATTAAATTTTTTTTCACATTTTAATCTTTGAAATTGGGATACATGTCACAATCGATAGTCACTTATAATCACTCCAGATAGGTAGCAGTTGGGACAACTGTTGTTTGTCTGCACATGTATGAATATTGAAAGGGAAGCATCAAAACTCACAAAATAGGTGTCTATGGCTTGGAAGAAAATCCAAGGAATAGTGTGGAGCATTCTTAGAAGAAATATCTGTGCACTTGATGACACAGAGGAGGGTAATGTGCAGGCTGTAGTGATCTGTCCAGTTTCTCCCAGCTGGAAGTGAAAGAGCTGGTGCAACCAATGTCTGACTCCTATCTTGTGCCTTAAAAAATGTATCTTGGAAAATTTCAAATATACACAAATGTAGAACTAATAGCATAATGAACACCCTTGCATGCATCATCCAGCTTTAATAATTATCAATATCTTGCCAATCTTATTTCATCTGTCCCCAATTTATTTTTTCTTTCTTTCTTTTCTTTCGCTTGAGTGCATTAAAGCATATGCTGGATATCATGTCTTGTCACCATGCCATCATCACATTTAATGAAATTAATAATAATTCCTTAATATTTTCTAATATCTAATCCATATTTGCATTTCCCTAATTGTTCTTTTGTTGATGGTTTTGTTCAAGTCAAAATCCAAAAGAGATTCACACATTGCATTGAATTGTTATGTTGCTTGTCTCCTTTATTTTTAATTAGTTCTCTTATCCCCTTCCTCTCAATAGCTTTGATTTGTGAGAGAAAATGGATCATTTACTCTATATTTTGAAGATGGCTGTTTGCTTTTTTGTGTAGTGTTCAACTTATTTCTCTGTAGGGGAAAAGAAATATCTTTTCTTCCCATCTTAGTTTTATGATGGAAGCCTCTATAACAAAAGATAGATTAACAAGAGAAAACCAAACCGATTTATTTAATCTAAGTTTCATGTGACATGGGAGCCTTCATAAGGAAATCAAGGCCCAAAGAAATGGTTAAGGCTGTGTACTTTTTATGCTAGGTTTGATGGAGAGTGGGAAGAGGTGAAGTATGATTGGACATATGATTGGGAGTGTGATCTAATGGTAATAAACTGGGGGAGGGAATTTAGCAAGGCCTGTTTGTTCAGCTTCTTCTCTGTGTCCCTCTGTCTTCAGAAGTAAGACTGTTCCTTTCCTCCACGTATAAGGAGGGCACCTCTAAAATGGTCTTATGACCTGCTCCAGGGGAAGCTCAAGAAAATCCTTCTCTTGGTTCATGACCTGCTTCAGGAGAGAAGGGCAGAAGGTGAGAGTGACCTTCCTGCTTCTGCTGTTTTCTTAAATACCAAGGTGTCATATTTTGGGAAAGCATGTCCTGAACCCCATTACCACTATAACCTGGTATTTAGTCTAGAGTCTTGGCTAGATTTTATAGAGATTTTTTAGACAAGAATACTTCATAGATGGTGCTATGTATGTCCAATTTCATCACAGTATGAAGGAAATAATTATATGTGTCCTTTTAGTGAAGATAACATGAGTTAGTTCATTCAGGTATTGTCAGCCTGTTCTGTTACCAAGTTCCCTGTTGTGCTTATACTGATGGTTTTATGTCCGCTCATGGTAGTTTCCTGTATCTGGATATAGGTCTTATATCATTAGGGGATGCAAAATAGCGGTTTTCTAATTGCGTCATTTCTCCTGCATTTATTGCATGGAGATCTATGAAGAACTTTTTCTTATCAAGCACTTGGTTACTCTGAAATACAGTTCACATAAACAGGAAAATAATTGTTTCTCTATCATATTTTAATTTTTAATTAATGAATTAATGCCTAATAAATTCTATTTGATAACATTGGTATGTTGGTAACATTGGCTACCAACTAGAAGTTATTGGGCATTCATTCAATAACGCCTAATGAGTTTTCATGCATGTGTCATTATGAAGTTATGGATTAAAAATATATATATTTATTTTAATTATAATTTAAGTTCTAGGGTACATGTGCACAACATGCAGATTTGTTACATATGGATACATGTGCCATGTTGGTGTGCTGCACCCATTAACTGGTCATTTACATTAGGTATATCTCCTAATGCTATCCCTGCCCCTTCCCCCCACCCCACGACAGGCCCCATGTGTGATGTTCCCCACCCTGTATCCAAGTGTTCTCATTGTTCAATTCCCACCTATGAGTAAGAACATATGGTGTTTGGTTTTCTGTCCTTGCGATAGTTTGCTCAGAATGATGGTTTCCAGCTTCATCCATGTCCCTACAAAGGACATGAACTCATCCTTTTTTATGGCTGCATAGTATTCCATGGTGTATATGTGTCACATTTTCTTAATCCAATCTATCATTGATGGACATTTGGGATGCTTCTAGGTCTTTGCTATTGTGAATAGTGCCGCAATAAACATACATGTGCATATATCTTTATAGCAGCATGATTTATAATCCTTTGGGTATATACTCAGTAATGGGATGACTGGGTCAAATGGTATTTCTAGTTCTAGATCCTTGGGGAATCGCCACACTGTCTTCCACAATGGTTGAACTAGTTTACAGTCCCACCAACAGTGTAAAAGTGTTCCTATTTCTCCACATCCTCTCCAGCGCCTATTGTTTCCTGACTTTTTAATGATTGCCATTCTAACTGGTGTGAGGTGGTATCTCATTGTGGTTTTGATTTGCATTTCTCTGACGGTCAGTGAAGATGAGCATTTTTTCATGTGTCTGTTGGCTGCATAAATGTCTTCTTTTGAGAAGTGTCTATTTATATACTTCACGCACTTTTTGATGGGGTTGTTTGATTTGTTTCTTGTAAATTTGTTTAAGTTCTTGGTAAATTCTAGATATTTGCCCTTTGTCAGATGAGTAGGTTGCAAAAATTTTCCCCCGTTCTGTAGGTTGCCGGTTTACTCTGATGGTAGTTTCTTTTGCAATGCAGAAACTCTTTAGTTTAATTAGATCCCATTTGTCTATTTTGGCTTTTGTTGCCATTGCTTTTGGTGTTTTAGTCAAGAAGTCTTTGCCCATGCCTATGTCCTGAATGATATTACTTAGGTTTTCTTCTAGGGTTTTTATGTTTTTAGGTCTAACATTTAAGTCTTTTTTTTTTTTGAGACGGAGTCTCGCTCTGTCGCCCAGGCTGGAGTGCAGTGGCCAGATCTCAGCTCACTGCAAGCTCTGCCTCCCGGGTTCACGCCATTCTCCTGCCTCAGCCTCCCGAGTAGCTGGGACTACAGGCACCTGCCACCTCACCTGGCTAGTTTTTTTGTATTTTTTAGTAGAGACGGGGTTTCACCATGTTAGCCAAGATGGTCTCGATCTCCTGACCTCGTGATCCGCCCGTCTCGGCCTCCCAAAGTGCTGGGATTACAGGCTTGAGCCACATTTAAGTCTTTAATCCATCTTGAATTAATTTTTGTATAAGGTGTAAGGAAGGGATCCAGTTTCAGCTTTCTACATATGGCTAGCCAGTTTTCCCAGCACCATTTATTAAATAGGGAATCTTTTCCCAATGTCTTGTTTTTGTCAGGTTTGTCAAAGATCAGATGGCTGTAGATGTGTGGTGTTATTTCTGAGGGCTCTGTTCTGTTCCATTGGTCTATATCTCTGTTTTGGTACCAGTACCATGCTGTTTTGGTTACTGTAGCCTTGTAGTATAGTTTGAAGTCAGGTAGCATGGTGCCTCCAGCTTTGTTCTTTTTGCTTAGGATTGATTGTCTTGGCAATGCGGGCTCTTTTTTGGTTCCACATGAACTTTAAAGTAGCTTTTTCCAATTCTGTGAAGAAAGTCATTGGTAGCTTGATGTGGATGCATTGAATCTATAAATTACCTTGGGCAGTATGGCCATTTTCACGATATTGATTCTTCCTATCCATGAGCATGGAATGTTCTTCCATTTGTTTGTATACTCTTTTATTTCATTGAGCAGCAGTTTGTAGTTCTCCTTGAAGAGATAATTCACATCCCTTTTAAGTTGGATTCCTAGGTGTTTTATTCGCTTTGAAGCAGTTGTGAATGGGAGTTCACTCATGATTTGGCTCTCTGTTTGTCTATTATTGGTGTATAAGAATGCTTGTGATTTTTGCACATTGGTTTTGTATCCTGAGCCTTTGCTGAAGTTGCTTATCAGCGTAAGGAGATTTTGGGCTGAGACAAAGGGGTTTTCTAAATATACAATCATGTCATCTGCAAACAGGGACAATTTGACTTCTTCTTTTCCTAATTGAATACCCTTTATTTATTTCTTCTGCCTGATTGCCCTGGCCAGAACTTCCAACACTATGTTGAATAGGAGTGATGAGAGAGGGCATCTCTGTCTTGTGCCAGTTTTCAAAGGGAATGCTTCCAGTTTTTGCCCATTCAGTATGATATTGGCTGTGGGTTTGTCATAAGTTCTTATTATTTTGAGATATATCCCATCAATACCTAGTTTATTGAGAGTTTTTAGCATGAAGGGCTGTTGAATTTTGTCAAAGGCCTTTTCTGCATCTACTGAGATAATCATATGGTTTTTGTCTTTGGTTCTGTTTATATGATGGATTACATTTATTGATTTGCTTATGTTGAACCAGCCTTAAATCCCAGGAACGAAGCCAACTTGATCATGGTGGATAAGCTTTTTGATGTGCTTCTGGATTTGGTTTGCCAGTATTTTATTGAGGATTTTGGCATTGATGTTCATCAGGGATATTCATCTAAAATTCTCTTTTTTCATTGTGTCTCTGCCAGGCTTTGCTATCAGGATGATGCTGGCCTCATAAAATGAGTTAGGGAGGATTCCCTCTTTTTCTATTGATTGGAATAGTTTCAGAAGGAATGATTCCAGCTCCTCTTTGTACCTCTGGTAGAATTCGGCTGTGAATCTGTCTGGTCCTGGACTTTTTTGGGTTGGTAGACTATTAATTATTGCCTCAATTTTAAAGCCTGTTGGTCTATTCAGGGATTCAGCTTCCCCCTGGTTTAATCTTGGGAGGGTGTATGTTTCCAGGAATTTATCCATTTCTTCTAGATTTTCTAGTTTATTTGCATAGAGGTGTTTATAGAATTCTCTGATGGTAATTTGTATTTCTGTGGGATCGGTGGTGATATCCCCTTTACCATTTTTTATTGCATCTATTTGATTCTTCTCTCTTTTATTCTTTATTAGTCTTGCTAGGGGTCTATCAATTTTGTTGATCTTTTCAATAAAACAGCTCCTGGATTCATTGATTCTTTGAAGGGTTTTTTGTGTCTCTATCTGCTTCAGTTCTGCTCTGATCCTAGTTAATTCTTGCCTTCTGCTAGCTTTTGAATTTGTTTGCTCTTGCTTCTCTAGTTCTTTTAATTGTGGTGTTAGGGTGTCAATTTTACATCTTTCCTGCTTTGTCTTGTGGGCGTTTAGTGCTATAAATTTCCCTGTACACACTGCTTTAAATGTGTCCCAGATATTCTAGTATGTTTTATCTTTGTTCTCATTGGTTTCAAAGAACATCTTTATTTCTGCCTTCATTTCGTTATGTACCCAGTAGTCATTCAGGAGCAGGTTGTTCAGTTTCCATGTAGTTGAGTGGTTTTGAGTGAGTTTCTTAATCCTGAGTTCTGGTTTGATTGTACTGTGGTCTGAGAGACAGTTTTTTATAATTTCTGTTCTTTTACATTTCCTGAGAAGTGCTTTACTTCCAACTATGTGGTGAATTTTGAAACAAGTGCGATGTGTTGTTGAGAAGAATGTATATTCTGTTGATTTGGAGTGGAGAGTTCTGTAGATGTCTATTAGGTCCACTTGGTGCGGAGCTGAGTTCAATTCCTGGATAACCCTGTTAACTTTCTGTCTCATTGATGTGTCTAATGTTGACAGTGGGGTGTTAAAGTCTCCCATTATTATTGTGTGGGAGTCTAGGCCTCTTTGTAGGTCTCTAAAGACTTGCTTTATGAATCTGGGTGCTCCTGTATTGGGTGCATATATATTTAGGAAAGTTAGCTCTTTTTGATGAATTGACCCCTTTACCGTTATGTAATGGCCTTCTTTGTCTCTTTTGATCTTTGTTGGTTTAAAGTCTGTTTTATCAGAGACTAGTATTGCAACCCCTGCTCTTTTTTGTTCTCCATTTGCTTGGTAGATCTTCCTCCATCCCTTTATTTTAAGCCTATGTATGTCTCTGCATGTGAGATGGGTCTCCTGGATACAGCAGACTGATGGGTCTTGACTCTGTATTCAGTTTCCCAGTCTGTGTCTTTTAATTGGACCATATAGCCCATTTACATTTAAGGTTAATATTTTTATGTGTGAACTTGATCCTGTCATTGTGATATTAGCTGGTTATTTTGCTCATTAGTTGATGCAGTTCCTTCCTAGCATCGATGGTCTTTACATTTTGTCATGTTTTTGCAATGGCTGGTACTGATTGTTCCTTTCCATGTTTAGTGCTTCCTTCAGGGTCTCTTGTAGGCCAGGCCTGGTGGTGACAATATCTCTAAGCATTTGCTTGTCTGTAAAGGATTTTATTTCTACATCACTTATGAAGCTTAGTTTGGCTGGATATGAAATTCTGGGTTGAAAATTCTTTTCCTTAAGAATGTTGAATATTGGCCCCCACTCTCTTCTGGCTTGTAGAGTTTCTGCCGAGAAATCCACTGTTAGTCTGATGGGCTTCCCTTTGTGGGTAACTTGACCTTTCTCTCTGTCTACCCTGAACATTTTTTCCTTCATTTCAACTTTGGTCAATCTGACATTTACGTGTCTTGCAGTTGATCTTGAGGAGTGTCTTTGTGGTGTTCTCTGTATTTCCTGAATTTGAATGCTGGCCTGCCTTGCTAGGTTGGTGACGTTCTCCTGGATAATATCCTGCAGAGTGTTTTCCAAGCTTGGTTCCATTCTTCCTGTCACTTTCAGGTACACCAATCAGACATAGATTTGGTCTTTTCACATGGTCGTATATTTCTTGGAGGCTTTGTTGGTTTCTTTTTACTCTTTTTTCTCTAACTTTCTCTTCTCACTTCATTTCATTAATTTGATCTTCAATCACTGATACCCTTTCTTCCACTTGATTGAATTGGCTACTGAAGCTTGTGCATGTGTCACGTAGTTCTCATGCCATGGTTTTCAGCTCCATCAGGTCATTTAAGGTCTTCTCTCTGCTGTTTATTCTAGTTAGCCATTAGTGTAATCTTTTTTCAAGGTTTTTAGCTTCTTTGCAATGGGTTTGAACATCCTCCTTGAGCTTGGAGAAGTTTGTTATTACTGATCATCTGAAGCCTTCTTCTCTCAACTCTTCAAAGTCATTCTCCCATCTAGCTTTGTTCCATTGCTGACAAGAAGCTTCATTCCTTTAAAGGAGATCAGGCGCTCTGATTTTTAGAATTTTTAGCTTTTCTGCTCTGGTTTCACCCCATCTTTGTGGTTTTATCTACCTTTGGTCTTTGATGGTGGTGACGTACAGATGGGGTTTTTGTGTGGATGTCCTTTCTGTTTGTTAGTTTTCCTTCTAACAGTCAGGATCCTCAGCTGCAGGTCTGTTGGAGTTTACTGGAGGTCCACTCCAGGCACTGTTTGCCTGAGTATCACCAGTGGAGTCTCCAGAACAGCAAATATTGCAGAACAGCAAATGTTGCTGCCTGATCCTTCCTCTGGAAGCTTCGTCTCAGAGGGGTACCCAGCTGTATGAGGGGTCAGTTGACCCCTATGGGGAGGTGTCTCCCAGTTAGGCTACTTGGGGGTCAGGGACCCACTTAAGGACGCAGTCTGTCCATTCTCAGATCTCAAACTCCGTGCTGGGAGAACCGGTAGTCTCTTCAAAACTTGGCTAGGAAAGGGAATTCCCCGACCCTTTGCACTGCCCGGGTGAGGTGATACCCTGCCCTGCTTTGGCTCAAACTCCATGGACTGCACCCACTGTCTGACAAGCCCCAGTGAGATAAACCTGTTACCTCAGTTGGATATGCAGAAATCACCCATCTTCTGCATCGCTCACGCTGAGAGCTGTAGACTGGAGTTGTTCCTATTCGACCATCTTGGAACCTCTCCCTGTTTATTCTAAAAATATATTTTGTTTTAATTTATTTCAGTCATTAACCGTTTTGATGCTCAGATTTTCTCTTCCTAGGTCAGTGGGAATGTCCTGTTTCTTTACTTTTTAAAAACATTGTTTAATTAATTTTTTTTTTGTTTTTGAGACAGAATGTCACTTTGGCTGGAGTGCAGTGGTGCCATCTCGACTCACTGCAACCTCTGCCTCCCGGGTTCAAACAATTCTCCTGCCTCAGCCTCCCAAGTAACTGGCATTACAGGTACCCACCACCACACCTGGCTAATTTTTTGTGTTTTTAGTAGAGATAGGGTTTCACCATGTTGGCCAGGCTGGTCTCAAACTCCTGACCTCAAGTAATCTGCCTACCTTGGCCTCCCAAAATGCTGGGATTACAGGTGTGAGCCATTGCACCCTTTCTGTTTAAAATTTTTTTATTGTCTAAAATGTCCAATATATACAGAACTAGACAGAATAGTGTAATCAATTCTCATGTACCCATATTCTGTTTGAAAAATAATAAACTCATGGCCAGTTTTGTTTCTTTTATACCCCAACTTACCTCTGATCTCCCACATTGCTTATGATTTCATGTTTCCACACTTTAAGTTTCAACCCTGTTTGGCTTTAACTTCCATCTTACTGCCCTATAAGATGTCCCAGGTAGGTTATATGCTTTTAACCATTTAATTTACTTCATTAATTAACTAGGGTGATACTAGCTGCTTTAGCATCATAGACTGCAAAATGTAATATGGCTTAAACTAAATGGAAGTTTTTTGTTTTTTTTTTTTTATGTAACAGTGTGGTATCAGTGCTTCTGTAAAACAGTTTTCTTCCTGGGATGTTTCATATGTTTCCCATCTTGTGTTTCTGCCTTTCTGTAGGTCCGTAGACAGTGGAAGGGAAAGAAAGAGAAATAAGGTAAAACCGTCTCTTAAAAGACTTAACCGGAATTGGCACATATGCCATTGGCTAAAACTCAGTCACCTGGCCACAAAAGCGTGTCACACAAGTTCAATAAGAATAAATGTTTTGAAGGAGAAATATATGTATTTTTGGTAAATAGCCTTCAGTTCTCACATTATACTGAGTATACATTCAAGAACTACACAAATATTTTAAATTCTCACTTTTTTCATTATTATTGTAATTACTTTTGTTATATCTTTAAGGTATTGTTCTAGTTCATTATGTGCATTTTATTAGCTCAAAAGAATTACTGCTTTCCAAATAAGGGCATTGAGGGAATCAGTGATGTATAAGCCTTGAGTTGAGTAGGGTTTTATTTTGCTTTATTTTTTAAATTGTGGAATCATACTTGTCTATAAATTATAGATGGGCATGTCTATCTTTGTAAGGAGGCAAGGGTAGATATCAGCAATTGTGAGTTAGTCAGATTTCTGAAACACTAGGAATTATATCAATAAAAAGAAGGGCTGATTAATATCCATGATCACACATAGGTAGAAGGTCAAATAGTGTTGCTAATTAATAGATAAATCAAGAGACCCAAGAGGAATGATGACTTACACAGACTTGACCTCCATTTCTTAGGAGGTGCAGATTCTGGGTAGTCTTGTAAATTTTTTTGTTTTTTTTTTTTTTGTTTTTTTTTTAGATGGAACCTTGCTCTGTCGCCAGGCTGGAGTGTAGTGGTGCATTCTCAGCTCACTGCAACATCTGCCTCTTGGGTTCAAGTGATTCTCCTGCCTCAGCCCCCCGAGTAGCTGGGACTAGAGGTGTGCCACCACGCCCAGCTAATTTTTGTATTTTTAGTAGAGGCGGGGTTTCAGCGTGTTGGCCAGGATGGTGTCCATCTCTTGACCATGTGATCCGCCTGCCTCAGACTCCCAAAGTGCTGGGATTACGGGTGTGAGCCACCGCGCCCGGCTAGTCTTGAAAATTTTAATATGAGGTTATTGAACCTTGTTTTAGTAAGTTCTAAACTGAGTTGTGACATCCCATGTCCAAGATGTATACCAGGGCAGAGATGGGATGTCCTACGGGATGGAGGGGAGGCAGGGAATGACTGCCAAAGAGGGGAAGCCCCATCTCTGCTATATTGCTGATTTATAGACATGCTCCCTCCCTGAGGTGTTACCAGTCAGGCCTGGGCCCTCAGCTGGTTTTGGGCTCTCTGAAGAGGCAAAGGTTTTCCATAAGGGGGAATAAGGTATAAGTGGCTCTTATTGTGTTGTTGCCATATGATTTGAAGGATAACTGAACAGGAATGGGATGTCTGAAACCGTCCTTCTGCTAGCATGTAACCATACTTCATGTGCAAATGTTTAATAGAAGCAACAGATACCACACACATCTCCACTACCCTTGGGCCATGTGCAGTCTACTTCATTCTGTGTAGATCCCTTCATCAAGTTAAAGATTAACGATTAGAAAACTCTATGTTGCCTCAACTGAAACATGCCAAAATATTAACATTAGAGTGTTTTTAAAAAGCAGTGACAATATTCAGATTGATGTGCTATTTAACAAATTAGATAGTCTAGCTTATAAAAATTCATCTTTCCTTAAGGGATTTAATAAAACCATTATCATTCTGGATAGACAAATAAATTGGTGGCCTATCACCTTATCCATTTTTCCTAAATTGCTCTTTGTGCAAAATAAGGTTTGCACTGATCATGCTGATCCTCAAGAGTACTTTCAATCCAATGTTTAAAAAACAAAATAAGGCTGAGGAATTCTCTGGGTCTGTGAAACTTGACTTAGGTAAGAGGCTATAGTAGATGCTAGTATGTATTTATTGTGATTCAGCAAATGTTTTAGGTCATATACAATTATCTAACTTTTACATTTGCTTTCTTTTAAGAAGGTTTTATTCCAAAGAAGTTTAATTTAGACATTTAAAGGGGAGAGTAAGGTTTCGTTAAACTCCTTTGAGGTTTGCAAATGCCCTTTCTCATTCAAGAAAAACCACAGTATTATTCACCATGATTCGGACCCAGAAGGACTTATTTCATTGTGATGCTCTTTCTTTGCTATGGTAAGTGATGTCATTTGAGTTACAAAGAGGAGCCTGGCTTTCAGAAGAATCTTCAAGTTAGTAATGATATTCTGTTCTAAGTGCTGCTGTGGCCCACAGTTGAAATCCCTTACAATTGTTTGTTGTTGTTGTTGTTGTTGTTGTTGTTGTTTTCATACTTTAAGTTCTAGGGTACATGTGCAGAACGTGCAGGTTTGTTACACAGGTATACACGTGCCATGGTGGGTGCTGCACCCATCAACCCATCATCTACATTAGGTATTTCTCCTAATGCTATCCCTCCCCTAGCCCGCTACCCCCCAACAGGCCCTGATGTTTGATGTTCCCCTCCTTGTGTCCATGTGTTCTCATTGTTCAACTCCCACTTATGAGTGAGAACATGCGATGTTTGGTTTTCTGTTCTTGTGTTAGTTAGCTGAGAATGATGGTTTCCATGTCCCTGCAAAGGACATGAACTCATCCTTTTTTATGGCTGCATAGTATTCCATGTGTATATGTGCCACATTTTCTTTATCCAGTCTATCACTAATGGAAACCCCTCGCAAGTTTTAAAGAATCTAGGGCACAAGGGAACAAAATACTATCAGAAATTTTAGTAAGAATTGTAACACATTCTGTATATAAGTAGATCTCCCAGTAAGGATTTCACGATGTCTAAAGTAATCTTTCTGTAAAATGTTGTTGTAGTAATCTTTCTATAAAATGTTGGTGTTTCTCACTAGATACAAGGGTAGTCTTTGTAAATATGGTAGTGCTGGTGGTAGCAGCAGTAGCAGGAGCTAATCTGAGCATTTGCTGTGTGTCAGGCACCACACTGAGTGTCTTTCATGACTACATCAGTATCTTCGAAATTGCGGCCAATTGTAGCCTTCCTGATTTGTGCTATTTCCCCATGTCATCTTTAGTTTTTATATTTTTTTCTTTAGGTGATCCCCCTTAAATTATTATGGAAGTTTTCCAAATATGCACCAAGTAAAGTGAATAGTGCAATTAATTTCCATATTATCCAACACATAGAGCAGGCTTCATGTGCATGCAGCCTGAGAGTTGTTCAGAGCCCATGGCTTATGAAGGCCCACATTTGGTTTAATGTGGTTATTTGGTTCTTCTGTCACTGTTTTGAAATTCTTAAGCAGTTATAAGAGTCCCTGCATTTTTATTTTGCTCTGGGTCATGCAAGTTATGAAGCAGGTTGTATACCTAGATTCAATAATCATCAAGAGTTTTGCTACATTTTTTTCATATTTTCTTTTTCCCTCCCCTTCTTTCTTTTTCTCTTCTGAAGTTTTTTATTTTAAAGCAAATTGCAGACATCACTTCACTTTACTCTGATGTACTTCAGAATGCACCTGTTACAAATATGGGCATTTTTGTACTTAAGCACGATGCCATTATTATATCAAGCAACATAAACAGTAATTATTTGGTATTATCTAATCCAGCTCCACACTGAAACTTCCCCAACTGACTTGAAAATGCCATTTACTGTTTTTCCTTATTTTCATATTCAAACAAATTCAAACATTATATTACATATGTCCCTTAAGTCTCTTAACCTAGAGAAATCCTGCCTCCATTCTTACTGTAGACTTGTTATAGAAGCAGGATCTTTTGTTCTGTAGGAAGTCACACGTTCTGGTTTCATATACTCTTATTTAATGTGTTCCTCCACCACTCTTATTTTTTTAACGGATGCTATCTCTAAATTTGATTTAACATAAATGTTTTTGGCAAGAATGCTTTGCAGTGGGTGTCCTTACTACGTTTATTAGGAAGCATCCACTATTCAGAACCTCTTTTATTGAAGCTGAGATTCATCAGTGGTTTTGGCAGGTAACAGCCTGACCATTCCATTTTAAACTTCTGTATTATTTTTTCATGTAATTGTTTCTTCAATTGATGATTGTTACTTAAATCAATTATGTCATTAAATGATTGCAAAAATCATGATTTCTAGTTCTGTTAATTATTTTCCATTTGTCAACTAGACTTTTTCTGTAAAGAACTTTCCCTGACTAACTAGGACTATTTGGAACTCACTTTTTCTTTTCCTTGACTTAGATTTGTTCTGTGCAATAATTTTAGTTAGCGTGGTGTTTTAGTCCCTTTTGTGCTGCTATAATAGAATACCTGAGACTGGGTAACTTATAACGAATAGAAATGTATTTGTCTCATGGTCCTAGAGGCTGGGACATCTAAGATCAAGGGTCTGCATTTGGCAAAGGCCTACTTGATGAGTCATCCAATGGCAGAAGGGTAAAAGACATGCATGCATGAGAGAGGGAAGAAGACCTAACTCATTCGTTTTATAAGGAATCCATTCTTGTGTTAACCAACCCACTTCTCTGATAACATAATTAATTCATTCATGAGGCCAGAGCCCTCGTGACCTAATCGCCCACCTCTGTTGCATTGGGAATTAAGTTTTCAACACATGGACTTTGGGTGACACATTCAAACCATAGCATTTGATGTGCTAATTATATATCTTAATATGCTGGGAATTAAACACATAATTGTTAACAGAAAAAGAAAACCACTCATATACCATCTAATATCATCCTGTATACTCCCAGTGGTGTATGTGCCAGGCTTTGGGAAACACTATTACTTTTCTTGCTTTATAGTTGAGGAAACAGAGAGATAATAAGGTTAAGCGACACTCCCTGGATGGATTTTAGGCTAGAACCCAAGCACTCTGACACCAGAGCCGAGCATAAGCACTACAATCTTGTAGCGCTTTTCTAAGTAGTCAAAATTTGCATTAAAAAAGCAGACTGATCTTTGAGGTAAAACCAAGAAGGCAGTTTTTTAATGGCAAGTCAGTGAGAAAGCCCAGAACTCTTGGGTAATTGATCTGTGTTCTCACTTTCAGCTGGTGCCACCTCCATGACCAGTGTGATTTATTGTGCTTACAGGTTTAAATCAATAATCTGAGTATATTACAGCCTAGATTGACCTAATAAACTCCTCAAACTTCCCCAACATATAATGCTTTGTAGCTTCTGGATGAAATGCTTAAAACATTTTTTAATCTTTTCTTGATTATTCTTAATAATATAAAACTAATCTTTACAGGACAACAGATAGAAACCATTATTGTTTTTCAAAAGGAAAGGCCATTACAATACCAGCCTAGTGAATGCCAAGCAGAATGCCAAGCTTTTTGGGTCAAATTATTGTTCAACCCCTTGAATGATAAGAGGAACTTTTGAAGTGCCCTTGGATAGTTTCTATACTACAATCTGAACCCTTGGTTAGTGATATAGTTTGGATGTTTTGTCTCTGAGGAGTGGAAAAATACTGAATATCAGAGGTCAGAAAAGTCAGGAAACTCCCCTTAGTGCTAAAACAACAAGGTTATCTGGAAAGTCCTTAGCAGGGCAAGTGGCCGTTTGTGGTTTGGTCAAAGGGTGGGAATCAATGAACAACTGACTAATGTTTAACTTTAAATGTCAGCCAATTGTAAACCTACAACTGTAAAAATCCCCAGTGACTCTGTAACTTGCTGTGACTTGTTTGTGTCTGACTATAAAAGACGGCTGAACACTGAGCTCAGGGTCTCTCCCTAGGATCGGATACCTAGCTGGAGGGAACCGAGTTTGAACTCGAAATAAAGTGATCCCTGCTGCTTGGCTTTGTCTCTGGACTCTGGTGGTTGCTTTCGGGTCATCGCGGGTCTGGGCATTACATCTTGGGGGCTCGTCCGGGATTGCCCCTAAGTCCACCAGACCCCAGGCCAACAGGTCATCGCAAAAGTGAGTAAGCTGGCTCTGTTTATATGTTGTCTGTCTGCCTCTAATAATCCCGCGGGGTCTGTATATGAGACTGATCTAGTCCTGGCGGACGCGCTATAGGACAGTCAGTGGAGGCTGGTGGGAGACGTCCTCCGGTACTCATCTGGGGCTCTGTATTCTGTGGCCCATCTGCTTCTGGTCAGGTCCTAAGCCCGAGACACGCTAGTGATCAATATATCTTGGTTGTTGGAAGTTATCTGTTGCTCGCCCCTTACTAATTTACCTTGATTTACAGGAGCTTCGGGGCCAGTCCTGTACCAGGCACTAATATCCCTTACCACCCATCTTCTATCAAAAGGACTTCCTCGGAATGGGCAACTCCCAGACCACACCACTTTCTCTCCTTGTCAATAATTTTAAAGATGTGAGAGCAAGGGGACATGATCTCAGTATAGAACTTAAAAAGGGAAAATTAATAACCCTCTGCTGCTCTGAGTGGCCCACCTTCGGCGTAGGCTGGCCAGCTGAGGGAACTTTTTGCCTCCCCATTATCTTCCAGGTAAAATCAAGGGTTTTCCTGCCAGGTCGTTTGGGACACCCAGATCAGATCCCCTACATTTTAGTCTGGCAAGATCTGGTGGAAAATCCGCCCCCGTGGCTAGCTCTCTTTCTGCTGACCTCTGAACCCTGTAAAACCCTAGTCACGCAACCAACTGGGACCACCAAAAGACCAAAAACTCCAACTGCTCCCTTGCACCCTGTGTTGCCTGACAGCCGGGACCTCGCATCCTTGGAACCCCCACCTTATCCACCCCCTCCCGGACCCCATGCCCAAGCCCAACCGGCCACACTCCCAGGAAGCCATGAGGGCCGAGAAGCGGCCGCGGCACCAGGAGAAACTGAAAGTGAACATGGCTCGGGAGGGCTGGCAGGGCGAATGCACGGGCATGTCCAGCGTGAGGCAACTCCGCGAGTTCCTGATTCCACTGTAGCCCTCCTCTTAAGGGAAATAGGACCCCCCAATGACATAGGTAACCCTAGACTCCAGTATTGGCCATTCTCTACCAGTGACCTGTACAACTGGAAGACTCAGAATGCCCGGTTCTCTGATAACCCCAAGGACCTAACAGCCCTTCTAGATAGTGTCATGTTCACTCATCAGCCCACCTGGGATGACTGCCAACAGCTCCTCCGCATTCTGTTCACAACAGAGGAATGGGAGAGAATCCAGGTAGAGGTTAGAAAGTTGGTTCCTGGAGATGACGGTCAACCGACTGCAAACCCCGACCTCATTAATGCAGCATTTCCCTTGACCAGGCCAACGTGGGACTACAATACAGCAGAAGGTAGCGGAAAGCTACTCGTTTATCTCCAGACTCTAATGGCGGGTCTCTGGGCTGCAGCTCGCAAGCCCACTAATTTGGCTAAGGTATATTCTGTTTTACAGGGAAAGACAGAAAGCCCCACTGTTTATCTAGAAAGACTAATGGAAGCCTTTAGACAGTATACACCTATAGATCCAGAGGCACCTGAAAATAAGGCAGCAGTCGTTATGTCCTTTGTCAACCAGGCAGTCCCGATATTAAAAAAAAGCTACAAAAATTAGAAGATTTGGAGGGAAAACAGGTCCAGGACCTCCTTCACATAGCACAGAGAGTTTACAACAACAGAGATGCTCCAGAGGAAAGACAAATTAGGGCCACTGAGAAAATGACCAAAGTCCTGGCAGCGGTCGTCCAAAAAGAACAACCACCGCCAGGAAGCACCCAATCCACGCGTGCCCCTAGGTGCAATCTGAGTAAAGACCAATGTGCATACTCTAAAGAAATTGGTCACTGGATAAAAGACTGCCCCAAAAAGAAACAGTGCCAGCCAGGCCAAGGACAATGGCAGCCCAAATCTATGCCAATACTAGTTACCCAAGATACAGACTAGGGGAGACAGGGTTTGGATCCCCTCCCCGAACCTAGGGTAACTTTACAAGTGGAGGGGTCCCCGGTCCAGTTCCTGGTCGATACCGGGGCACAACGTTCGGTCTTAGTCAAACCCTATGGAAAGTTATCTTCCAACTCCTCCTGGGTTCAGGGGGCCACAGGAACCAAGAAATATCCATGGACAACCCAGAGAGCAGTAAACTTAGGAACCGGGAAAGTGTCCCATAGCTTCCTGGTCATCCCTGACAGCCCTTGTCCCCTGTTGGGGAGAGATCTGTTGACAAAAATGGGGGCACAAATCCATTTTCAACCAGAAGGGCCCAAAGTGACTGACTCCCAAAACAGGCCACTATCTGTTCTTACCGTAACTCTAGAGGATGAGTACCGGCTTCACCAGGAGTTAATGCCTCCTAACCAAAATATAGACTCCTGGCTCCAGAACTTCCCGGAGGCTTGGGCAGAAACAGGAGGGCTAGGGCTAGCAAAGCACCGTCCTGCCATTTTTGTTGAGCTTAAGCCCGGGATGGACCCTGTTCGCGTGCACCAATACCCAATGGCCCTGGAAGCCAAAGAGGGAATTATACCACACATCTGCTGACTCCTAGATCATGGAGTCCTACGCCCCTGCCACTCACCATGGAACACCCTGCTGCTACCAATACAAAAACCCAACAGTAAAGAATATAGGCCGGTACAAGACTTAAGAGAAGTCAATAAAAGGGTAATGGACATACACCCGACAGTGCCAAATCCATACACCCTCCTAAGTACCTTGAATCCTGAAAATCAATGGTATACTGTTCTAGACCTAAAAGATGCTTTTTTTTAGCCTGCCTTTAGCCCCTAAAAGCCAGGAAATTTTTGCCTTTGAGTGGGCAGATTCTGAGAGAGGCATAAGTGGCCAACTGACATGGACCAGACTGCCACAAGGATTCAAAAACTCCCCAACTCTGTTTGATGAAGCCCTCCGTGAAGACTTGGGTGAGTACCGACGCCAACACCCCAGTATAACTCTCTTGAAGTATGTTGATGATCTCTTAATAGCGGCAACGTCCCCAGAGGCCTGCATCCAAGGAACCAAAGACCACCTGAAAACCTTAGGAAACCTGGGTTATCGAGCCTCAGCTAAAAAGGCCCAGATCTGCAGGCCAGAGGTAACCTACTTGGGGTATCTACTTAGAGGGGGATAGCGCTGGCTAACAAATGCTCGAAAAGAAACTGTCCTACAGATCTCCAGACCACAGTCAACATGACAGGTAAGAGAGTTCCTGGGATCTGCAGGGTTCTGCAGACTCTGGATACCTGGCTTCGCTGAACTGGCAAAACCCCTCTATCAGGCTACCAAAGAGCAGCAGCCCTTCAATTGGACTGAAGAGGCTGAGCAAGCTTTCCAGCAAATCAAAACTGCTCTGCTCTCGGCCCCCGCGCTAGGTCTTCCGGATGTCTCTAAGCCTTTCCACTTATACGTGGACAAAAGCCGGGGCATAGCGAAAGCAGTATTAACTCAAAATTTAGGTCCCTAGCGCAGACCGGTTGCATACCTCTCAAAGAGACTGGACCCGGTAGCTGCAGGATGGCCTCCTTGCCTCCGGATGATTGCTGCAATGGCCCTGATGGTCAAAGACGCTAACAAACTGGCCATAGGCCAAGAATTACAAGTCACCACCCCTCATGCTGTTGAAGGCATCCTCCGACAACCCCCTGACCGATGGCTCAGCAATGCTCGGCTTACCCATTATCAAGGGCTGTTACTAAACCCCCTCAGAATAACATTTAAGCCCCCGACAACCCTAAACCCAGCATCATTGCTGCCAGACCCAGACTTAAGTAAGCCGCTCCACAACTGTGCTGAAATACTAGCCCAGGTACATGGAGTCAGAGAAGACCTCCAGGACCGACCGCTATCGGATGCAGACCTCACCTGGTTCACTGATGGAAGCAGCTTCGTTCACCAAGGACAGAGGTATGCGGGGGCGGCGGTAACCTCAGAGACTGAGATACTTTGGGCTGAGCCTTTACCTCCAGGAACATCGGCTCAAAAGGCTGAGTTAATAGCCTTGGCACAAGCCCTAAAACTAGGCAAAGACCGTAAACTGACAGTATATACTGACAGCCGGTATGCATTTGCCACTGCCCACACACATAGGGCTATATACAGAGAGAGGGGGCTTCTCACAGCTGAAGGAAAAGATATTAAAAATAAAGAAGAAATCTTAAATCTTCTGGCTGCCCTTTAGGAACCCAAAAAGCTGGCTATCGTCCACTGTCCGGGACATCAAAAAGCCACTAACCCAGTCACTCGAGGAAACAACCTGGCTGACCAGACTGCAAAAGACGTGGCTAAAACCACTCCTCAGCTGCTGGCCCTCCAGCTGCCTGATCCCAGGCCCAGAGAATTGCCCTTTTACCCAGAATACTCAGAAGAAGACCTCCAGTGGATAAGTAAACTCCCCGGAACACAGGTCAGTAATCAGTGGTGGAAAGATTCTAACAACAATACCATTCTCCCAGACAGGTTGGGGCAGCGAGTAATAGCACAAATCCACCGAAGCACTCATCTAGGCCCGCGGCGGATGTTAGATTTGATTCAACACGCTGGACTAAAAATTAAAAATGCCCCTGAAAAAGTAGATGCCACGGTTAAAAACTGTGTAGCATGTCAACTCAATAACGCCAGTCACGGGACCCAGACCACGGGGAAAAGACACAGAGGAGATAGACCTGGTATATATTAGGAAATTGACTTTACTGAAATAAAGCCAGGAAAATATGGATACAAATATTTACTAGTTTTTATAGATACATTCTCAGGATGGGCAGAAGCTTTTCCGACAAAAAAAGAAACTGCACAGATTGTGGCCAAAAAGATCCTAGAAGAAATCCTGCCCAGGTACGGCTTTCCAGTCATGATAGGGTCGGATAATAGGCCGGCCTTCACCGCAAAGGTAAGTCAGGGACTGGCTTCCATCCTTAGGGCTAATTGGAAACTACATTGTGCTTACCGACCCCAAAGCTCAGGTCAGGTAGAAAGAATGAATAGAACATTAAAAGAGACCCTAACTAAATTGACCATGGAGACTGGCGCTAACTAGGTAGTCCTCCTCCCCTACACTCTGTTCCGGGCACGTAACTCTCCTTATAAACTAGGACTTACCCCTTATGAAATAATGTATGGCAAACCACCCCGTATCCTCCCTAACCTTAAAGACAATCTCCTCAAAGCTGACACAGATAATGGTCTTGAACTGTTGTTTTCCTTACAAGCCCTACAGAGAGTTCATGAGGAAGTCTGGCCCAAGCTAAAAGAACTATATGAAGCTGGGCCTCCACCCATTCCACATCAATACAAACCAGGAGACTGGGTCCTCATCAAGCACCACTGACAAGAAACCCTAGAACCCCGGTGGAAAGGACCATTCCAGGTGATCCTGACTACACCTACAGCCCTCAAAGTGGAAGGCATCGCCGCCTGGATTCATCACACCCACGCCAAGCCTATAGACCCGCTCTCGGACCTTGTTACATCCTCGACGGGAGAGGCAGCAACCTGGACAGTTGACCGGACCAAAGAAAACCCTCTAAAACTTGTTCTACGCCGTCAGCAACCTAAACTGTAACTATGACACCTACCTCCTTTACAACTCTTCTACTCTTATGGATCCCTTGTGGGGAGACCCAGGCAAACCCGGCAACATCCCCTTTCACTTGGTGTTTCTTCCTGACTGAGAACTGGACCAATTATGCCCAGACAGAACAAAAGGGCTATGTATTATGCACTGCTGACTGTCCCCCTAGGGGTTGTAACACTCCCATCCATCTAAATTTCACTGATTTTAAACACCAGCCAGGAAAAGCAGCACCCGCAATTTGTTTCCTTTTTGACCAAACACTCTCTTATTGTAATAACTCATGGGTAGAACAAAGTGTCGGCTGTCCACATAGGTCCTGCAAAATCCACACCGTTAAAATCTTAAAAACTTCTGAGTCCCTATCCAGTCAAACGTGGCAGTCACACAATTTCTTTAAAACCACATCAGGCTACACCTGGGTTATCTGGGACCCCTGGGACTCCCGCTGGACTTCCCAGCAAAAAGGGGCTATGTACTTGACTTCAGGAACTACCTGGCCTAGTAGCCGTCTCTTTCTCTGGCGTTCCCTTGTTCAGATCCAGACCACCCTACACGCGGCTATACAGAACCAGGAAAGGGAATTAAATGTCCAGCTTTCAACTTTAACTCCTACCCTCCCCTTTTCCTGGTTATCCCTATTAAGAGAAGGGTTAGAAATTGCAAACGCCACTAGCCTAGGCAATCTCTCTGCATGCTTCTTCTGCGCGGCTCTAGGGCAACCGCCATTAACCTCAGTTCCACTTCCAGGCCATCTAACGCTTCTCTCAGCCTAAACCCTAACAATAACCACATACAACCCCCGATCCCTGACGTCCCCTTGTTCCTAAACCCTGGACAGACACAAGTTTCCTTTTGTTATTCAAATGCTGGCACTACCCTCTGTAATACAACTTCCACTCCCAACTCAACCCTCTTTGCCCCTCCCGGTTCTTTCTTCTGGTGCAATAGGACCCTATACAAGAACCTTTCCACTCAGGCCACTATAACCCTACTGTGTCTCCCTGTCACGCTAGTCCCCCAGCTAACCTTGCGCACCCCTGCAGAATTTTCCAGGTGGGACTCCGCCCCTTTCCCTAGACCAAAACGAGGTATATTCCTCCCCCTAGTAGCCGGAGTCTCACTCACCACGTCCTTAGTTGCTGCAGGACTAGCCGGGGGAGCTTTAGGTCACTCCCTTATCAGCACTGCAAAACTCTCTCATCAATTCTCCATAGCTATGGAAGCTTCCGCCGAATCCCTTGCCTCATTACAGAGACAATTGACTTCCCTTGCCCAAGTTACTTTACAAAACCGCCATGCACTAGACCTGTTAACGGCCGAAAATGGAGGGACCTGTCTTTTCCTCAGAGATGATTGTTGTTTCTACATAAATGAATCTGGACTCGTAGAAACGTGAGTTCAACAACTACATAAACTCAGCCTAGAATTGCAGAAACAACAATTCACCTCTGCTGCCAACAGCTGGTGGAATTCCTCCATGTACTCCCTTCTAGTGCCCCTCATAGGACCATTCATAAGTATACTTCTCTTACTCACTATAGGACCATGTGTAATAAACAGATTAACAAACTTTGTAAAAGAAAGACTCAACACTGTCCAGCTTATGGTCCTGAGAGCCCAGTACCAACCTGTACTCACCGAGACTTCCGAGTCAGACATATAAGACCCAAGATTGGCTCTCAAGATACTAGAGAGAGGGGGGAATGAGGAGTGGAAAAATACTGGATATCAGAGGTCAGAAAAGTCAGGAAACCCCCCTTAGTCCTAAAACAACAAGGTTATCTGGAAAGTCCCTAGCAGGGCAAGCGGCCGTTTGTGGTTTGGTCAAAGGGCGGGAACCAATGAACAACTGACTAATGTTTAACTTTAAATGTCAGCCAATTATAAACCTACAACTGTAAAAATCCCCAGTGACTCTGTAACTTGCTGTGACTTGTTTGTGTCTGACTATAAAAGACGGCTGAACACTGAGCTCAGGGTCTCTCCCTAGGATCGGATACCTAGCTGGAGGGAACCGAGTTCGAACTTGAAATAAAGCGATCCCTGCCGCTTGGCTTTGTCTCTGGACTCTGGTGGTTGCTTTCGGGTCATCGCGGGTCTAGGCATTACATCTCCTCAAATCTCATGTTGAATTATAATCCCCAGTGTCAGAAGTGAGGCCTGGTGGGGGTGATTGGATCATGGGAGGCTGATTCCTCATGAATAGCTTAGCGTCAGTCCCTTGGTGCTATCTCCACAATAGTGAGTGAGTTTTGGAGATGCGGTTGTTCAAAGGTGTGCAGCACCTCCCACACTCTGTTATGCCCCTGCTTTTCCCATGTGAAGTGCCTGCTCCTATCTCGCCTTCTGCCATGAGTCAAAGCTCCCTGAGGCCTCCCCAGAAGCTGACTGGATGCCAGTGCCATGTTTGTACAGCCTCCAGAACTGTAAGCCAATTAAATGTCTTTATAAATTACCCAGTCTCAGGTAGTTTTTTATAGCAATGTAAGAATGGCCTAATCGAATTGGGAAACTTAGATACAGCTTTAAATTTTAAGCATTGTCTCTAACCATTTCATTTGATTTGCCCTTTCACATCAGTGAAATGAAACTGAACACCTTTGAGGGATTTTATCTATTGAAGTATGCAATACGCATGCTAAACATCATTGAGGAGCCAGAAGACTGAGGTGGAGGGACTAGCTAGAGTAAAAGCAGGGCCTACCTTCCAAATTTACTTTTTACTGGAAAAAATGTCAAACCATCACTATCTGACAGTTAACTTCTTCTTGGATAATATTTGAAAAGGAGATGTTATTTTATGTCATTTATGGAATTTTAAACCCTCAGGAATAATTTAGTCTAATGCTTTCAATTTACATATGAGGAAGCTGAAGCCAAGCTAATTTAAATAATTTCTCATGAGATTACCAGCTAATTACATGCAAACCTAGAATTAGACCTCAGGTTTCCTGACTGACATACTAAGGTACCATATCAATTAAAGTTATGTGATTGCAAGCAACAGAAACTAATTCTGACTAACTTGTGCAGAACAGGGATATATGCAAAGTAAATTTTGGGTAGTTTAACAAAGTCTAGTGTCAATTGTAGTATAATTTTTTTGGAGGAGAGGTGAGGACTAGAAATAGTTAAGTAATGTAAAATGTATTTTAAATTTAAAAGATCAGAATTGTGATGTGTGAAGTGCAAAAAATATATGATTTAATAATTTATTAAGTCATATAACATAAAATCCATTTTAAAGTGAGCAATGCAGTGGCATTTAACTCACTGACAATGCTGTGCAACCACCACCTCTATCCAGTTCCAAAACATTTCCATCCCTCTAAAATAAAACTCCTCATTTCAATGCAGTTTCTCTTCATTTCCCCAAACCTTGTCAGCCACCTATCTGTATTCTGTCTATGTGGATTTACCTATTCTGGATATTTTATGTAAATGAAGTGATACAATGTATGAGCTTCTACATCTTGTTTCTTTCACTTGGCATGTTTTCAAGGTTCACCCAGGTTATAGGATGTATCAGAAGTTTATTTGTTTCTTAGGGCTGAATAATATTGCATTGTATGGATATATTATAATTTGCTTGTCTTTTGATTCGTTGATGGATGTTGATGGACAAGTGGGTTGTTTGCATCTTTTGGCTATTGTGAATAGTGCTGCTATGAACATGTATGCACATGTACCTGTTTTACAACCTGTTTTCAATCCATATGGATATATACCTATGAGTGAAATTTCTGGGGTACATGGTAATTCCATATCTAAATTTTTGAGAAACTGCCAAACTGTTTTCCACAGTGGCTAAGCCACGTATACTCCCACCAGCATTGTTGGAGAGTTCCAGTTTCTCCATATCTTTACCAACATTTGTTATTTTCCATTAAAGAGAATGATAGCCATCCTATTAGGTGTGAAGCAGCATGTCCTTGTGGTTTTCATTTGCATTTCTCTAGTGACAAATGATGAGCATCTTTTCAGGTGCTTGTTGGCTATTTGCATATTTTTTTCTGGAGAAATGTCTGCTAGAGTCCTCTACTCATTACATGTTTTGTTGTTGTTGTGTTTTTGTTTTTGTTGTTGTTGAGTTGTAAGAATTTCTTATACTGTATATTCTGGATACTAGACCCTTATCAAATGTATGATTTGCAAATATGTTCTCTCATTCTGTAGATTGTCTTTTCATTCTTTTCATTTTTTTGATAATGTCTTTGAGGTATAAAGGTTTCTAATTTTGATGAGGTACAACTTATCTATTTTTTCTTTTGTTGCTTGTGCTTTTGTTGTCATATATAAGAATTCATTGCCAAATGTGAGGGTAATGATTTTACCCCATGCATCCTTCAAAGAGGTTTACAGTTTAGCACTTATATTTAGGTCATTGCTCCATTTTGAGTTAATTTTTATATATGGTGTGAGGGAGGGGTTCAGCTTTATTGTTGGCATGTATGGTTATTCAGTTGTTCCAGTGCTATTTGCTGAAGAGATTATTATTTCTTCATTAAATGGACTTAGTACCTTTGTTGAACATCTGTGTACATCATGAAACTTCAGAGTGTCTCCCTTGTGGAGTTTGCTTAGAGTCCTGCTATAATAGAAGAATGTTGGTAGGCAGCAAATATCCACTATGCAGCCCAGCCACTGACCCATCTTTGTGTGAAATTCTGATACACACATATTTTCTTCTGTTGAATTTTCAGCAATAGTGACCTGCAAGAATTTCAGATTTGTGTATTTGTTAATTTGGGATAATTATTAAAAGAAAGACCTGGGGTCAGAGCATTAAAAACAGAGATAAAGTCAAAGGTAGAGTAAGAACAGAGTTTTTCAATTCAACTTGTCTCCAGGGTCTGTATACACACTGGAGTCTTTCCTTCTGTGCCAGGCTGTCCAATAGAAATATACTGTGAACCACAAATGTAAGCCCCATTTGTAATTTTACATTTTCTGGTAGCCACATTACAAGGAGTAAAAAGAAACAGATGAGATTAATTCTAATAATATATTTCACTTATCCAAAAATATTAAAAATATTAGTTTTCACCCTGTAATCAATATAAAAAATTATTGATGTGGTATTTTACAGTTTTTTCCTACTAAATCTTTGAGGTCTGGTGTGTATTTTACACTTACAGCATGTCTGAATTTGGACAAGGCACATTTTAATGTGGCTAGTGGCTTCTATATTGGACAGTAGAATTTATATCAAAAGCACCCATAAACAGTATGTAAAAAAATAACTGTGTTCCAGTAAAGCTTTGTTAACAAAAATAGGTGGCAGGACACATGTGATGGTTAATTTTGTGTCAACTTGACTGGGCTGAGAGATATGCTCATTATTCCTGGGTGTGTCTGCAAGGGTGTTTCTGGAAGAGATTAGCATGTGAATCAGCAGACTGAGTAAAAGTCACCCTCATCAAGGTGGATGAGCATCACCCAATCTCTTGAGGACATGAATAGAACAAAACAGTGCAGAAATGGCAAATTCACTTCTCTGTTTGAGCAGGTATATCCATCTTCTTCTGTCCTCAGATATCAGAGCTCCTGGATCTTGGGCCTTTGGTCCGACTCTGAACTGGGACTTAAACTATTGACTCTCCTGGTTCACAGGCTTCTGGGTTTGGACTGGAACTTTCCTGGGCCTCCAGCTTGCAGATGGCAGATAGTGGGTCTTCTCAGCCTCCATAATGGCACGGGCCAGTCCCTCACAATAAATCTGTTTTGTATATCTACATTTATCCCATTGGTTCTGCTTCTCTAGAGAAGCCTGGCTAATATACTATCTTTGGTTTGTAGGCGGTAGTTTCCCAGTCTCTGTTCTAGGCTGTTCTTTTTAGCTTTGTTTGCAACAGAGAGGATCTTCTTTTCCCCAAGGCTGATTGTTTAGGTGTATGAGCCCCTTTGCTTACTTCCAGTGTCTTAATATGTCCAGCCTCTGGGAATGTGTTTTCCCTGCTCCTTCTGGTTTTGCTGTGCCAGAAATGAGGTGGGATGAAGAGTACTTCAATTCTTGGGGGTGACTTCTGTGAGTGGATAAGGGAAATGAAAGAAGCTCTTAGGTGCTCTGGCTTCAGGATAGAGAATATAAAACTTACTGCTTACATACACCCCTTACCCTGTGAAGATTCACCTTCTGGTAGTACACCTTGTGTTCCTTATCACTCTAAAACAGTCTCTGAATCCTTCCCATCCATAAAAGACCTCTTGAGGTCTCCTAGCTCTGGAAAGTTCCTGGCTCCAATGAGGAACCATGAGGAGGTTAAAACTGAAACTTTAAGTTTCATATGGACAAGTTTACTGTATATAAAGTTCTGTATTTTCAGCAGACAGAATATTATTTACCTATAGGAGGTCCTCAATACATATTTGTTGAATGAATGAAGGAATACATGAATGGACTATCAAAGCAGCTCCAGTTCTGGACTCCAATCACTCATGTTGGTAATAATTTGGTTGCTAAAATCTCCTCTTATGTTCTGTAGCTCAAAAATGCGATGCCCAGATGCTTTAAAATGATGCCACTTGATTCACTCACCTGCCATGAGCATCTGAGCAGTTAGTTCCCAATGACCCAACATGCCTTGATTTATTGTTCATTTGATTTAGCTTACAGAAGGTGACCTCACTTTATTTTCCTGCCAGAGTTCTTCCCTGGATCACGGTTGGTGGTGGTCCTCAGGGAATAAATTTCAGGCGATGGCGCCCAGTCATTTTAGGTTACCTGTTCAGTATAACTTTCATGTGCCTGTCTTAGTGAACACAGGCCTTGAGGCTGATGATGGCATTTTGTAGACTGGTTACAGTGACCTATAGTTCATAGAACAGTAGCTGGATTACCTACAAGATAACAACATTCTCACTTGTGGGTAAAATGTGTCATTGTTTCTGGGAACTGAACTTTGAAAAATAAATAAAAATCCATACCTTGATTCCCAAAGCTTTGGCATTTAACTGGGATGTTAGAGTAGATGAATTCAATTTACATGAGGTGGGGTAAAAAAGAAAAAATTGAAACTATTTAACAGATTTTCATCTCTATATATGTATACTAGTAACAAAGAATCAGCAAATTTTGAGGTTGAGACACTCAGGCAGAGTTCCACCTTTTGGGCAATTGGGCAACTCTGATTTTGCATTCCTCAGGATTTGCTAAAAAGTTTTATAACAAAGATGGCTCCAGATTCTGGGTGGTAACCTGTAAGACCTTGTGACTCTGCATATTCATAGAGGACTTTGAAAAAGTATCTGAATTTTACAGTGACAAATTTTAATAACTTGTTTGTGTATCATTAACAAGCTTCTCATGGTTACCAAAACTTATAAACAAAGTCATTTTGCCACTGCAGATAGTATCCTTCTACATCTGAATATGACCTTGAATTAAAAAAATAAAATAACTTTTGTTTATAGTCCTTTTTTGCTGAACAAGAATAGCTTTTGAAATCGGGTTGAAGCATGTCACTTCTCTGCTCAAAACACTACAAGGGCCCCTTATTTCATTCCATGTAAGTGCTCAAATCTTTTACAATGGATAAGGAAGCCCTTTCCATACCCAGGATCCACACTTCTCTTACCGTTTTACTTGCCTTCTCCCCTTACTCTCCTCCAGCCACATGGGACCCTTGCTGTTATGCAAACAGACCTGCTCTAGGGCTTTTGCACAGGCTTTCCCCTTTGAAACTTTCACCCCGGCAGCTCACAGCCTGCCTGTCCTTTAATGTAACCTTTTCAATGAAAGTACCAGACCTGCCATATTTAAAATTCTTGTCTCTTCATCCTCCTGATCCCTCTAAGCCTGCTTTATTCTTTTTGTCCTTAGCCTTGAACTGTCCAATATACAGTTTAACTGAGTGACTTATGTTTCTTGTATCTGCTTTCCCACCACTAGAATCTAAACTTTGTGAATACAAGGATCTTTGTCCTCTTTGTTCAGCGATATGTCCAACAGAAGTTTCTGTGATGATTAAAATGTATATGGTAGACATTAGCCACATGTGTTAATTGAGAACTTAAATGTGGTTAGTGCAAATAAACCCTTGAATTTTAATTTTATTTAATTTTATCTAACTGAAATGTAAATAGTCACTTGTGGCTAGTGGCTATATGCCATAAATGACACTGTAGATCTTGAAAACTTATTGAATGAGTGAATGAATGAATGTCTCTTTAGAGTGTTGCTTCTCATACTTTAAAGGAATTACCTGGGGTTCTTGTTAAAAATGCAGATTCTGGCCAGGCACGGTGACTCACGCCTGTGATCCCAGCAATTTGGGAGGCTGAGGTGGGTGGATCGTTTGAGCCCAGGAGTCAAGACCAGCCTAGGCAAGATGAAGAAACCCTGTCTCTACTAAAAATAGAAAAATTAGCCTGGCATGGTGGTATGTGCCTGTAGTCCCAGCTAATCGGGTGGCTGAGGTGGGAGGATCACCTGAGTCTGGGACGCAGAGGTTGCAGTGAGCTGAGATCGTACCACTGCACCCCAGCCTGGGCCACAGAGCGAGACCCTGTCTCAAAAACAAACAAACAAACAAAAATGTCTATTCTGATGCAGGTCTAGGGTGGAGCCCAAGAGCCTGAGGGTCTAACAAGCTCCCAGGTGATAGCTCTTTACACTTTTCATAGCAAGGCTCTGGAAGACTAATATTGCCTTGCTTTTAGTTTGTGTGTTTATTAAAATAGACCAGGCGATTCCTCTTTTCCTGGACAAGAGGGATTACTAACAATAACCTGTTAGACTCAAATCACAGTTGGTAGGCCCAAAAGACCACCAAAAGAAAAAAAAAATCCTTTACCTCTGATAGGAATGTAATTCGCTTCCTACCTTTTCTCTCTAATTTGGCTGAACTCAGTTGTGGTGCATTTAGAAAGTTTTTTGTTAAATGCTGTTTTTTTGGAAGACAGTTTGTAGTTGCTTAATGTGCCTACCTGACTTGTGATCCATTTTTTTCAGGTCGCTGAGGATGTGTCCCTCACAAAGAATTTTTAAGTGGTACTGGATGGCTTAGTTCTGCATCCTTCTATTATCTGAGCTAGCCAGCTAAATCAGATTCCCACAGTAAAAAAATCTCATCAATCTTTTCCATTGTTATAATCACATTGTTCATCTACAGAATAAACATCATCCAGTTATTCCCTCGGGGAAGAGTTTAAATCTTGTTCATACACCTTACATTGCTGCAAACCCATGGTCGTTCTTCTTAATTATCATATGCTCTTTTCCAGGTGGATTTTTGTCAGAGCGGTAAATCTTGGTGCAGATCAATTTTAGGTGTTGTTAGTATTTAACAACAATTAAGGTACTGATGAATATATATAATATTGCCTGATTTATCATTCCCTTGCAGGCTCTTCACAATATATCAGAGACACAATTTACAGTACCTGTCAGAAGAAAAAGGGTATCATCTTAAAAACCTGATTTTGTTTTGTTTTTCTCAGAAGAGCATGAGGAATGGGTGTATATTTGAACCATTCTGGAAGAGCCTTGGTCTAGCCTCTGTCTTTATTTGCTGTAACTGTGCCTGACCTAGACCTCCAGGAATATTCTACTACCTCAGGACTACTAAGTGGGCCCTTATATATTTTCTCTGTTTTTTTTTTTTTTTTTTTTTGTTGTTGTTGTTGTTTTATTTTTGGATTATTTTCTTCCTTCTGCCTGGAATCCCTCTGTCCAGTTCCTACACCTTCCTGGTCCCTGAAATCAGCCATGTCAACTCTTAAGGCTATCAACAACCATCACAGTAGTAGGTAATGTTCATTGAGTGAGCACTTTTGAATTATGGGGCACTGGGCTAAGTGCTTCACAGATGTTGTCTTATTTGATCCTCACTACGGTGCTCTGAGTCAGGAGTTACTATTCTCCTTTTTTAGATTAAGAAGCAGAGGCTTAGAGAGGCCAAGTAACTTGGCCATGTTCACACAGTTAGTGAAGGAGTCTGGGTTTGAGCACAGGCTGCCTGATTCTAGAATCCTTCTTTCTAGTATGCCATACTTTATAGATTTATCTTTCTCCCTGGAACCTGCCTCCTTGCCCTTGCTTCTTTTGAGGCAGGTGAGACTGGTGCCATTAACCAGGACCTGGTTAACTCATGGGGTCTCTCCCTTGTCTTCCCATAGCATGTTATATCTATAAATGCTTTGCCTTTTATATTATAGGTTTATGTGTTTGTCCTCCGTGCTCAACTGTCTTGGAGGCAGGAAGGGGCCATATCTTACTTCTCTGTATATCTCCATAGTTTTTGTGAATTGTAGAAAGCTATCTTGACTTTCCCTAAGTTGCATTTCCATATAATAAATTTTTCTATAATGATGGTGGAACTTGAAGCTATGAGCCCACTTGATCGTTGTGCAGGATAGGAATTGCCAACATAGTATATTTAAATACAATAATCTAATTTGGTAGCCTCACCTGAAGCTAAAACCATTTATAACCTAACCTTAGTGATTTGAAGATGAGCCTAGGGCTCTGCGTAAGAACTTCTAGGTTCCTCTTAGTTTAAAATAATGGTCAATTTAGTGGTATGCTGGTAAATGTTTAACAACTGGCTCTCAAGGAAAAATATGTGTATATGTGCACATGTATGCACTAATATGCATGTTTGCATGTGTGTTTATTAATTTTACTGATATAAAGGACATGTAACATATAATTTATAAATATAAATAAAATAATCACTACTCTTGATTGTAAATTCTGGATAGCCAGTAGATTCTCACACACTGCTTTGGTTGATTTTTGCCAAACTCTTATATCCATAGCCAGTCTATGTTTGCAACTGATGAACAAGGATCTTTCTGTCATACATATTGTATGATAGTTTATAATACTGGAAGAATAGGTTCTCTATTTATGTGTGTGTGTTATTCAGAATATAACAGCCACAGACATGGCACACTTTAAGTTAATCTGCATATTCTCCATCACTCTCAAGTCAAAAAAATGATACTGAGTATTGATCTGTGGCATTTGCCAGTTTGACTGATTTCAAGCTACAATGTGAATTTACTGAAAGTGAATTGGGAAGAGATACATGTAGCACGCTATGACGTATTATATAGTGTTTCCACTCTACAAATATAATAGGTGCAAATAACCCCTTAAAGAGTAAAGATAATAAAAGTATAAGGGGTGGGGGCGCTGGCACATGCCTGCAATCCCAGCACTTTGGGAGGCCAAGGTGAGTGGATCACCTGAGGTCAGGAGTTCGAGACCAGCCTGACCAACATGGCAAAACCCTGTCTCTACTAAAAATACAAAAATTTACCAGGCATGGTGGCAGACACCTGTAATCCCAGCTACTTGGAAGGCTGAGGCAGGAGAATTGCTTGAACACAGGAGGCAGAGGTTGCAGTGAACCAAGATCGCGCCACTGTACTCTAGCATGGGTGACAGAGCCAGACTCTGTCTCAAAAAAAGAGAAAAAAGTATAAGGACATGATGAGCTTCATGTATTTATTTCTTCAAAATATTTTTATTTAATTGTAACTTTTATATTTTAATTTATAAAATTATATAATAATTTAAAATAATATCTGTGTTTAACAGCTGATATGCAAAGTTTCTGAAATTTAGCAAATTGCAGGTAAGCCTCTGGGAGGCAGCTCCAGTATGCAACTGTTTAAATCCAACTCAAAAGTGGTGTTTGGTTATCAGAGCTGGGATGTGGGAAGGTGAGGTTTGAATTCTAGCTCTGCCTTTTACTATCAGTTTAAAAATTAAATTACTCTTTGTTAAAGCTCATTGTAAGCTTTAGCAGGGGTGTCCAATCTTTTGGCTTCCTTAGGCCACATTGGAAGAAGAATTGTCTTGGGCCACCCGTAAAATACACTAACAGCAACTGATGAGCTAAAAAAAAAAAAAAGAAGAAGAAGAAGGCAAAAAAGTATCATAATGTTTTAAGAGAGTTTAGGATTTTATGTTGGGCTGCATTCTAAGCTATCCTGGGCTGTGTGCAGCCTGTGGGCTACAGGTTGGACAAGCTTGCTTTAAAGTATTTTATAAACCTAAGATTTCTATGGTCAGGTAAGGCTGGTGAAAAAAAGTGCAGCGAGCCAGGCCCCATGCTGAGAGCTTTACCTGCATTATCCCGTTTCTTCTTGACTTCTTGTTAGTACCATTATTACTGTCATTCTGTAGAAGAGGAAACTAAGGCTCGGAGATAATTGGAGGTACACTGGTCAGCGGTGGAGCTGGCCTCACACCTAGGCCCCCCCAAACACTCTTGGCTTCTGTTAAGGAAAGCAGAGATGAGAGGAAGTAAAAAATGGCAGACAGAGAGCATGAAGCTGACTCTTTCATCATATTTCTCTTCTCTTACTCTTCATTCTTCTTCTGGAAGTGGGTGCAGTGATGGCTTTTTTCTTCTCCCTGAGCATAAAATCATTTCATGCTTGTTGCAGAACAGCAGAAAATGCATGAAAGCATAGAGGTAAAGATAAAAATGATCCTATCACCCAGATAGAACCAAGATTTTAACATTTAGAAATATGTACCATTAAATTTTTGTGCATATAACATATAAAATGTAAATAATATATAATAGGGTAAACATCAACATATACTTTTATTTAACAATTACTTCTTTTTATTGTTATTACCTGAATTTAGAAAAGGTAACTCTTTTGAAAACTACAGTCCTTAGCTATTTGGAAAGTAAAACTCAGGGGCTAGAACTGCAGAAACAAAAGCTACAGAAACAAAATCACCAAATCTTTTCCTAGTATTCCAGTTTTTCCCCTACATAAGATAGTCACCAGAGAGATTAACAAACACTACCTGAGTAATTTGAGCTTAACTTCCATTTCTTACTTTGCTCCCTCCCTTGGTAGATGGGAAGTGGGAGAGTCAAAGTTTAGATGATTTGTAAACTCAGTATTTATTTCTTGGATAATTCTGTATTTGATCTAACATTGGGAACATTTTCCATATTTCTATTTCTGATCTTTAAATCTGAATTCTATTAGTGCCTTGTTGATAAGGAGGAGATAATATTTTCATGTTCAATGTGCTTATCCATTCAAAAGGTAAAAGTCAACTAAAATTCATTCCTTGGTTCAAGCTAGAGTTTCATACAGTTAGCACTTTGGAGACATTGCCCATGAAGAACGAAATCATATAGAGTGACATTCGGTCACTGACCTAACTAAGGGGACTTTTGGGGGCTTTAATCTACTGCAGCAATAATCATATTTGACCACAATCAGTGAAACGTTTCCCCTTTTACATTCAGTTGTGTGATCAGTGAAATAATTTAATAAGCTCTGTCCTACAGCCCATAACATATAAGTCCTGTGTGGTTTGGCCTAATAAATCCTTATCCCTGTCTTGATCTTCAGATGTCTAACAGGTCGTATTACTCTGAAAGAAATGTCTTCAGATTTTGCACATAAGAATATGTTGGTCATTTTTCTGTTTAAGGTAGCCAAGCTACATAGGGATGAAAACACAATGTCTAACTGGGAAATGGAGAGTGGAGAGAAGGCGAAAAAGGCATATTCTTTACTGACAATTCATAGATATAGACAAGGTAATGTCAAAAACGTATCTTTACGGCTTTTATAAACACTCTTGAAAACAATGGTATACTGTAAGGTTATTACTCAAAAAAGAAAAGCTGTCACTTGTACATTAATCAGAGTTGCTCTATAAAGAATGTTTCCTGAGAAACTAGTGGTTACTAACAGAAGCAATGTTTAGCATATTTTATTTTACAGCATATTGTCAATAGCTATGATCATATTTCATTTTGAAGATAAACTTTAAAATCATAAAATGTGTTCTCTTTTGAAATATTTTGGTAGCTTCATTTAAATTACAGTTTTGTTACAGTATTTATTCACCTGGCATTGTTAGACTATTCCATCTTTATATATTTGGTGATAACCAGCTTCTTGACAATGTTTTTCTTTCTTTGCCTGTACTTTGCTCATACATACAAATGTAAACTTAAACCTATAATTATATAGATTTTTTTTCTTAAAAAGAAAGAGAAAAACCAAACAGAAGCTCTTTCCTTAAGAAATAAAACTCAGCCTGTGCAGAAAATTTAAAGCTTAGGAGAATTCTTAGCTCAGCCTCTTTGAAGACCTAATCTTATCAGTTTTCTAGTTTTGAGTGGAAGAAAGTTTGTATTTAAACTTTGCCTCTGTATTGTTTGGTTAGGTTTTTTTGTTGGGGGAGAAGTGGGGGAAATAGGGTTGCAAGTGACAACCTTGCAGGTTGGATGACAAGAATATAACTCTCATCTGTAGCAGAATCTCTTCTGCTTGCATCACAAATTTTCATTTTATAAAATATACTGTGTTATTTCTCCAGTTTGATTGGCTTTTATAATACTGTCCAAGATGAAAATCATATGAATAATTTAATTAGACCCCATTTGTCAATTTTGGCTTTTGTTGCCATTGCTTTTGGTGTTTTAGTCATGAAGACTTTGCCCATGCCTGTGTCATGAATGGTATTGCCTACATTTTCTTCTAGGGTGTTTATGGTTTTAGGTTTTACGTGTAAGTCTTTAATACATCTTGAGTTGATTTTTGTATAAGGAGTAAGGAAGGGGTCCAGTTTCAGTTTTCTGCATATGGCTAGCCGGTTTTCCCAATAACATTTATTAAATAGGGACTCCTTTCCCCATTGCTTGTTTTTATCAGGTTTGTCAAAGATCACATGGTTGTAGATGTATGGTGTTATTTCTGAGGCCTCTGTTCTATTTCATTGGTCTATATATCTGTGTTGGTACCAGAAACGTGCTGTTTTGGTTACTGTAGTCTTGTAGTATCGTTTGAAATCAGGTAGTGTGATGCCTCAGGTAGTGTGATGCCTTCTTTTTGCTTAGGATTGTCTCGGTTATACGAGCTCTTTTTTTGGTTTCATTTGAAATTTAAAGTAGTTTTTTCTAATTCGGAAGAAAGTCAACGGTAGCTTGATGGGGAAAGCATTGAACCTATAAATTACTTTGGGCAGTATGACCATTTTCACAATATTGATTCTTCCTATCCATGAGCATGGAATGTTTTTCCATTTGTGTCCTCTCTTATTTCCTTGAGCAGTGATTTGAAGTTCTTCTTGAAGAGGTCCTTCACATCCCTTGTAAGTTGGATTCCCAGGTATTTTATTCTGTTTGTAGCAATTGTGAATGGGAGTTCACTCATGATTTGGCCCTCTGTTTGTCCATTACTGGTGTATAAGAATGCTTGTGATTTTTGCACCTTGATTTTGTATCCTGAGACTTCGCTGAAGTTGCTTATCAGTGTAAGGAGATTTGGGGCTGAGATGATGGGGTTTTCTAAATATACACTCATGTCATCTGCAAACAGAGACAACTGGACTTCCTCTCTTCCTATTTGAATACCCTTTATTTCTTTCACTTGACTCATTGCCCTGGCCAGAACTTCCAACACTATGTTGAATAAGAGTGGTGAGAGAGGGTGTCCTTGTCTTGTGCCAGTTTTCAAAGGGAATGCTTCCAGCTTTTGCCCATTCAGTATGATATTGGTTGTGGGTTTGTCATGAATAGCTCTTATTATTTTGAGATACATTCCATCAATACCGAGTTTATTGAGTGTTTTTAGCATGAAGGGCTGTTGAATTTTATTGAAGGCCTTTCTGCATCTATGGAGCTAATCATGTAGTTTCTGTCATTGGTTCTGTTTATGTGAGGGATTATGTTTTTCTGATTTGCGTATGTTGAACCAGCCTTGCATCCCAAGGATGAAGCTGACTTGATCATGGTAGATAAGCTTTTTGATGTGCTGCTGGATTTGGTTTGCCAGTATTTTATTGAGGATTTTTGCATCGATGTTCATCAGGGATATTGGCCTGAAATTTTCTTTCTTTGTGTCTCTGGTATCCATATTATGCTGGTCTCATAAAATGAGTTAGCGAGGAGTCCCTCTTTTTCTATTTATTTTTGGAATAGTTTCAGAAGGAATGGTACCAGCTCCTCTTTGTACCTCTGGTAGAATTCAGCTGTGGATCCATCTGGTCCTGGACTTTTTTTGGTTGGTAGGCTATTAATTACTGCCTCAATTTCAGAACTTGTTATTGGACTATTCAGGGATTTGACTTCTTCCTGGTTTAGTCTTGGGAGGGTGTATGTGTCCAGGAATTTATCCATTTCTTCTAGATTTTCTAGTTCATTTGCATAGAGGTGTTTGTAGTATTCTCTGATGGTAGTTTGTATTTCTGTGGGATCGGTGGTGATACCCCCTTTATCATTTTTTATTGCATCTATTTGATTCTTCTCTCTTTTATTCTTTATTAGTCTTGCTAACAGTCTAGCAATTTTGTTGATCTTTTCAATAAAACAGCTCCTGGATTCATTGTTGAAGGGTTTTTTTGTGTCTCTATCTGCTTCAGTTCTGCTCTGATTCTAGTTAATTCTCGCCTTCTGCCAGCTTTTGAATTTGTTTGCTCTTGCTTCTCTAGTTCTTTTAATTGTGGTGTTAGGGTGTCAATTTTGCATCTTTCCTGCTTTGTCTTGTGGGCGTTTAGTGCTATAAATTTCCCTGTACACACTGCTTTAAATGTGTCCCAGAGATACTGGTAGGTCAGTGACAAAGACAAAACAATGAGTCTTATCTTTTTTCTCATTGGTTTCAAAAAATGTATTTCTTCCTTAATCTCGTTATTTACCCAGTAGTCATTCAGGAGCTCGTTGTTCAGTTTCCATGTAGTTGTGCTGTTTTTAGTGAGTTTCTTAATCCTGAGTTCTAATTTGATTGCACTTTGGTCTGAGAGACTGTTTGTTATGATTTCTGTTCTTTTTCATTCGCTGAGGAGTGTTTTACTTTCAATTATGTGGTCAGTTTTAGAATAAGTGTGATGTGGTGCTGAGAAGAATGCATATTCTGTTGATTTGGAGTGGAGAGTTCTGTAGATGTCTATTAGGTCTGCTTGGTCCAGAGCTGAGTTCAAGTTCTGAATATTCTTGTTAATTTTCTGTCTCGTTGATCTAATATTGACAGTGGGGTATTAAAGTCTCCCACTATTATTTTGTGGGAGTCTAAGTCTCTTTGTAGGTCTCTGAGAAATTGCTTTATGAATCTGGATGCTCCTGTAGTGGGTGCATATATATTTAGGATAGTTTGCTCTTCTTGTTGAATTGATCCCTTTACCATTATGTAATGCCCTTCTTTGTCTTTTTTGATCTTTGTTAGTTAAAAGTCTGTTTTATCAGAGACTAGTATTGCAACTCCTGCTTTTTTTTTTTCTTTCCATTTACTTGGCAAATATTCCACCATCCCTTTATTTTGAGCCTTTGTGTGTCTTTGCATGTAAGATGTGCCTCCTGAATACAGCACACTGATACAGCACACCGATGGGTCATGACTCTTTATCCAATTTGCCAGTCCGTGTCTTTCAGTTGGGGCATTTAGCCTGTTTACATTTAAGGTTAATATTGTTATGTGTGAATTTGATCCTGTCATTATGATGCTAGCTGGTTATTTTGCCCATTAGTTGATGCAGTTTTTTCATAGTGTTGAAGGTCTTTATAATTTGGTATGTTTTTGCAGTGGATGGTACCGGTTTTTCCTTTCCATATTTAGTGCTTCCTTCAAAAGAAATCAGAGTGAAGGGCAACCTACAGAATGGGAAAAAATTTTTGTAATTCATCCATCAGACAAAGTGCTGAGATCCAGAATCTACAAAGAACTCAAACAAACTTACAAGAAAAAAACAACCCCATAAAAAGTGGGCAAAGGATATGAACAGACACTTCTCAAAAGAAGACATATATGCGGCCAACAAAAATATGAAAAAAAGCTCATCATCACTGGTCATTAGAGAAATCAAAACTACAATGAGATACCATCTCACACCAGTTAGAATGGTGATCATTAAAAAGTCAGAAAACAACATGCTGGAGAGGATGTGGAGAAGTAGGAAAGCTCTTACACTGTTGGTGGGAGTGTAAATTACTTCAATCATTGTGGAAGACAGTGTGGTGATTCCTCAAGGATCTAGAACCAGAAATACCATTTGACCCAGCAATCCCATTACTGGGTATATACCCAAAGGATTAAAAATCATTCTATTATAAAGACACATGCACATATATGTGTATTGCAGCACTGTTGACAATAGCAAAGACTTGGAACCAACCCCAATGCCTATCAATGATAGACTGGATAAAGAAAATATGGCACATAAACACCACAGAATACTATGCAGCCATAAAAAAGGATGAGTTCATGTCCATTGCAGGGACATGGACGAAGCTGGAAACCATCATTCTCAGCAAAGTATCACAGGAATAGAAAACTAAACACCACATATTGTCACTTCTAAGTGAGAGTTAAACAATGAGAACACATGGACACAGGGAGGGGAACATCACACACCAGGGCCTGTCAGGGGGTGGGAGGCTAGAGGAGGGATAGCATTAGGAGAAATACCTAATGTAGGTGACGGGTTGATTAGTGCAGCAAACCACCATGGCACGTGTATACCTATGTAACAAACCTGCATGTTCTACACATGTATCCCAGAACTTAAAGCATAATTTAAAAAAAGAGAAAATCATATGAATAAATGAAGATGTTACCTTGACATTCCTTTTACCATCATGCCTGGAGACTAGGTGGTCTGACTTGAGTAGAACAAGAAATGACAGCTTTTCACAGAGAGCTCTGAGTAGGAATGTGAAAGAGGTTCATGGGAGCTGGCTCCTGTGTAATATTTAAAGCCACAGAGAAAAGAATCTCTGTTTGCATTAAAGCACCAAGGTATAAAGAGAGCTAAGTGTGCTATATAGCGTTACATTACACAGAGTATGAATGTGAAAGAATCTACAAGTCACTGCATTTTTGGAACCTCATTAGGTGCTGCTAAAACAGCATTTTCTCTGTTCTACATATGGCAATCTATTCATGGTGATGAGGAGACTCAACATATACTTATTGATTGGGCTTATTTTCAAAACTTATTATTGGCTTGCTTTTTCCTTCCTTACTCCCACCTCTTGCATGCCCCTAGCAGCCATAGAATAGTACCTTGCAACATTCAAGACATCAAGAGGAAAATAGCACAACTAAACCATTTTATACTGGGAACTTGCCAAATAAGTTGTAATCCTGACTAATATAATTCTTTATCAGCAATCTCAACTCTTTGAACTCTAATATATTTTATAACATGTTGCATATAATAGAGAAGACATACATGTAGTTAAATATGAGGTAGACATGGGTACATTGTTGCTGATATATCAGTTGTTATGATAGATTTAAAAATAAGCACACATTCCTTCTAAGAAAGATTTATCCTAAGGCAGGCCAGACAGCCTAATTTTTTCTACTATGTAAAAACAGGAAAAGCAAACTTCAAATCATAAATTGTCTTTTAAGGTAATTATTCATGCTTTATTTATTCCATTACTGTCAGGATGACTGCCCGTCTATCTCATTTAGAATCTCAGTGCTAGTCTGTCCAGTTTATTGTCTTTCAGGTTTATCAGTTGTGTGATTGAGCTGAACTATTTGTGTTTTACTGATGATAGACACATTAAAGTAGAATGAGGACCTAGGGGACAATGGAAATAGTTTCAACAGAGGTTTAAGTGAGAATGTGCATCTATCCCATGTGTGAAAGAAATGCAAAACTAAAACAAGAACAAAAATTTAAAAAAAGCAGACAGTGATTAAATTAGAAATGCTGTGATTTATAATTTAGTATAAGTTAGTCTTTTCTAATTTGGTTTGATAGCAAAGAGAAATATACTAGAAAGATTCTATTCCATTTTATCTCGGTAGCCTTAAAAGTCTTGCCTTTGAACTTTCCTTGCTAGGGTGATATACTGTGTTGATATTCTACACAGGCTGTTACTTATGGGCATCTGACTGTCCAACCATATCTGAGAACTACAGAGTTCTGTTTCACAGTCAAATCCCTTTTGGGGTTAAACTTAGGAAGACTAGAATAACTGTTTAGAGAAACTAAAAACTGGATTTTTACTTCTCTTTCAAACTAATGTAAATGGTAATGTGCATGACATTTGAATTCCCAATAGCAAGTTGCTATTTGCTCAGAAGTGAAAGTTCTAGAAATCTCCTTCATCTTTTCTAAATTGAAAAGAGAAACAAACATCAAAACTCTTTCTTTTTCCTTGATTAATCACGTGTATCTTAGTGTTGCATTGATTAAGGAGTCAGACAGATGTGTTTTAAAGTACTGGTTCCATCACTTACTAGGTAGGTGACTTTGAGAAAGGTACTTTTTATTGTCTTGTTTGACTATCTGTATAATAAGCATGATAAAAGTACTTGCCTAAATGGATTATTATGAAGATGAAATTAGATCGTGCATATATAGTACCTGGCACATAGTAAATGTTCAATAAGTTATTGCCATTATTTTAATTTTTATCAGTTTGTCTTAGACCTCAAGTCCTATTGTTGAATTTCAGTAGTGCTGTCACTATTGGCTCCCCTCCTGTCTTCATTTTCTCTTTTTGGTAGAGCTGCCCAACTTTGAAATTTGATTTGTTACCATCTTTTCCAATATTTTGTGGAAATTTTTTCTCTTTAGTCACTTCTGTGTGAGGCAGGTGTTCTATTTCTGTATCAACTGATTATTTCTTCTGATTCTGAGTGATATTATAGAATAAATAAGTGTCTTTATAGAAGAAGATAACGCTCCTCCCCATTGCCAAATTCTTCACAATGTTGTCTCAGCATATCATTTATTTGTTCTTTTATAACTTTCCTAGACATTTTTGAAGCATATTAGACACCCAAGTGACAACATGGAATGAATTTTGGTAGGGAGTCTAATGTGAGCACAGATATATCCCTAATCAAGGCTAATGGGAATACAAGTTGTGTGAATGATACATCTGATTCATACAAGTGGGAAAAACAAAGTTGTCCTGAAATAAGTCCTAATTTTTTCAAACCTTGTGTTACCAGCCTTCATGGTTCTTAAATGTGTCCTGAAGTTCTCTTAAGAATCTCTGAAGCAGTTTTTCTGTCAGCTTGTCTCCTAACTAAATTTGCTTTCTTTTGAGCACTAACATTCAAAATAATGAAAGTGCATACACACAGTCATCATCTTCTATTTTATTTCTATTATTTGTTTATTTTATGATGAAGTTTCATTCTTTTTGCCCAGGCCGGAGTGCAGTGGTGAGATCTTGGCTTGCTGTACCTCCACTTCTCAGGTTCAAGAGATTCTCCTGCTTTAGCTTCCCAAATAGCTGGGATTACAGGCACCCACCAGCATATCCTGCTAATTTTTAAAAAAATATTTTTAGTAGAGACGGGGTTTCACCATTTTGGCCAGGCTGGTCTTGAACTCCTTACCTCAGGCAATCTACTCACCTCCGCCTCCCAGAGTGCTAGGATTACAGGTGTGAGCCACCAGGCCCAGCCTCTGTATTTTATTTTTAGTTGTTCTCATTACTACTCTTGCATTAGGGTTTTTTTTTGTGTGTGATATTTTGCTCTTGCAAGTATACAGGTCATCTTTTGTGGAGAAACCTGGACATCTACACCCATTTTGTTATTTCTGTCTGTGTCCCTATTACTGTGCAGACTTCTAGAACAGATAGTGTTTATAAATTGCCTGTATGCTTCACATGAATTCACCTTTAGTTTGTGCACACGCATAGGTAATTCACACATAAAGTTCACATGCTCTGGGGAGCCAAATTTACACTTGATGGTTGCTATGAAAATCCAGGACTTGTTTCATTAGTGATGGAGCCATGGAGCTGAGGGTTCTTGTGAACTCTTATGCTACAAATTAGACTTCCCACAGAAAGAAATGTTGAACAGACACAAAGGCTGGTGTTGGTGTACCTGGATAGCTGCAGTCTCTTATCTATTAATGACCGTTGTCATAAGTAACTTTTAGGAATCTAGGTGACATAAATTTGTTTTTGTTTAAACAAATAGCTGCGAAGTGGTAAGTTCCAAAATCCCCTATGTCTTTAAACTAAGGCCTATCCTAAAACCAGCATTTCCTTGTCTTGCTCTGTTTCTTTGTTCTGCTCTCTTATTTTGCTGTTTTGACAATTTGGTCCTTATTTTTGTTGTTCCTTGTTTTCTACCCTAGGGATAAACTCTTCATTACTTTTTAAAATCTGTGTTCCATTAATCACATAATTTCCATTTCATCACTCATCACCGTCCTTTTCCTCCACTTCTCCTCCCTCTGGCTTTATTCTACCCACCTGCTCCTTGCGTAAATTATGGTTAATGTGATGAGAGACCTTGCCTAGGAAATCAGGTGGCTTATGAGCTTCAGATAATTTGTTAAATGTATTTACAACTTTTATGAAAACACATCCTCTCTGGGCCTGTTAGGAAGAGGCCTGTACACATGGCACAGATGTTCACAGAGGCCTAAGAGAGTAGCCTAGTGAAGGAGAAATCTCAAGAGTAGTTATGTTGTTGAACACTTTAGCAAATAGTCTTCAACACTTACTACACTGACAAAGTTTTTTAAAAAGGAAGTAAAAGAAAAACAGTTCCTCTGAAGATCTGTATGGTTCCTCTGTGCTTTGACATGTGCCAGTCCTTGGACCGTCCTGGCCTTTTTTCCGTGCTTGTCATCCCACTTGACCCTCAAGTAAACAAGTATTTGCCTATTGTCACTATGCTAAACCCAAACTCTGAGGCCTGTACTTGCTATACCAAAGTGGAATAGAAGGGAAGGGAAAGAGAGAGAGAAAGATTGAACCACATTCCTTTTTGTCCTTCACCTGATTTCTTATTCTAATAACCAGGAGTTGCATTATATCCAGCTGAATGCATAAAATTGCTAATCTGAACCAAGTTCCAGAGTGCTGGTTTGCTTTAAAGGAAACAAACAGAAAGCCATAGTGACATTCCTGAAGGCATGCCTCCAAGTTCTTAATGTAATTACTTCTTGGTTCCTGAGATGTAATTAATTAGATAAAAAGAGATCAAGCGTAATCCAAAAGGATATAGAATATTTTCTAAATGGGAGTGACTGTGGGCTTCAGAGCCATGAAAACAAGTCACTAGATCCAGGGACACAAACATCTCCCTCAGCCCCTCATTGTAGTGGGGAAACCTCTTGAAAGCAAGAACCACTGAAAGTTACATATAGAGAGGCTAGTCAGAGGGATTAAAAAAAAAATCCCCCCGCCTCGAATCTGCAAAAGGTTTTCTTAATTTTTTTTTCCCACGTAGTCTCTCTTTACCTGGGGTTGTCTACCTTAACTGACATCAAGGCCATTTTATTGAAAATTGTTCAGATTGTCGATGAAGCACTTCGTCTGACATACCTTGTCTATTGTTACTGTTAAATTAAGTTTCCCTCTGACAGCTGACCACCAAGTCAGGCCCCATTTTGTCTAGGAGCTTCTTTGATTCAGGAAAAGTACCTTATCTGGTAACCTCATTGTTTTGTAGTTCCTTTTTACGCATACCTTTTAACAGACTTCAAGATGAGAGAAAAGAGAATCTTTTAAAATGTCATATATATGGATGTGTGTACATATATATATGGATGTGTGTATAGATATACCCATATATACACACATATATACACATATATAAGGATGTATGTATATATATGTTTAAGCTTAGAGAGTTGTGAAGTCATGAAAATATAGAGCTAGAGATTAATATAGCTCTTGAGCATCATAGCTGCTGTAAATATGTGCCTCCCTCCATCTCTCCTTTCACACCCCAGGCATATACCTCATATTCTTCTAGGCAGCAAGGAGCAAATAGTGATGCTTGCCAGAAACAAAGGACAGGAGAGAAGAAATACGTGAATAACAATATGTCTTTTAGTCATAGCCGAAGACTCATGGTATCTCATTGCTGGAAGGGATCTTTAAAGTTATACATGGTGTTTCTGGCCATTTGTCCTCTTCCAAAGAGAGAACACAAATTCCCACAGCTGGAGTTCTCAGCGTCCATAAAGACAGTGGTGCAACTTGAGTAGGAATCTGGAAAGTCATGCAGAGTGTGGGTCTTCTATCAAAAAATTCATGCCTTCCTGTGATCCTTCTCATCTGCCCTCCTTGCCCCCTCTGTTGCCCCTCCTCAAATAACTGGTTTAAATCAACTTTCTTATGTTACAGATAAGAAAACTGAGGTCCATGGAAAGGTCAAAGGATTTACAAAGATCATCAGACACTGGGAAATACATTTTTACCTTTGTTTTATTAGGGTATTTCTTGTCTCAGAAAGAAAACTGTGAAAGAAATCAGGCTGGTATTGCTGTTGAGGCAGGAATTATATAAAGCAATAGATATCTTTGTTTTCAAATGAAACTTAATTCATGTTATAATCCTGTCGTGAATTAGTGATAAAATTTAGCCACCCTCTATTTGAAAGGTTTTTGCTGCTTTAAATTATCCACCTCCTTCTCTGATATCATGATTGCATTTCATCACCTCCTCTTTTTGCTCTCTCCCTTCTTTTCTATTTTCCTTTTTTTGCCATGTTGGACTAGATAACATATTTGTAAAGACACTTAAAAAGGGATTACTCTAAAAAATCTGCTACCGAATCAAAGCAATGCTTTTGTATTTTAGGCTTAAAAAAATGAAAATCCTGTAAATAGAATGTGAGATGAATTTTTATAATTATAGAACCATATTTCAAAAGCACTGGAGAAGACTGTTCTTTGAAAGAACCCTGTAATGAGTCTTAGGGTAAAGCAAATAATTAGTATCATATTTGTTTGGAAAGTTTATCATATCCACAATTCAGTGATCTGGAGACCTTGGTTATTCAGAAATCCAATTTCTAAGGAGAGAGTGGATCAAAGAGCAAATCTGAAAGTGGGGCCAGGAAAGCATATCTTCTAATTCCAGAAATAATAACAAGGCAGGAGAAACAAAGCATAAAGCTCCTTTTTTTCTTCTTTCTTTTTTTGCTCCCTGAACCTTGAAAGACTTCTGGAAAAACTATAGACTTTCAATTTGTTGTAAGTTTAAAGAGTTGCAAAGAATATAATTTCTGGCTTATTGACCTTTAAAAATTGTTAAATAATTTTTAAGTATATCAATTTGGAATCTAAATACTACAATGAGTTGAGTCTCGCTATTTCAATTTAACAGTATAAAAACAAATTCTTTATTCATTGAAAATTGTGCACCATTCCTTTCTCTGTTTTAACTCATGTTTCATTTATTTGTCTCACAGAATTTTATCAATGTAATATGCTTGAAATATTTTATGCATCATCATATAGTCTCAGAACATTAAATTTTTTTTTAAATTTTGAATTTATAATCCTCTGTGGTTCAAAAATTACATCTGGATTGAGATTTTATCACTATTATTAGCACAAGATTGATCAAAACAAAAAATATATATTTCTTATATATTTTTAATATATTAACAGTTATTAAATATAAAAGTTAAATTTATTGAAACCTCATCTAATAATGAGATGGTCAGGGCTTTTTTAAATTTTTAAATCAGTTCCTATATCGAGTCAAATATTATTTGTTTCAAAACAAAACAGGAGTTAGCAGAATCCCAATTTTTCAGTTTCCTAGATATAAGCATTGAGAAATCTTTCTCACATACATAAGTAGATGAGATTGGAGGTTTTTTTATGTCATTGAATTTTTTAAAACTTCTTGCCAGTTTTATGCCAAAAATCATATAGTAATTTCTCATCAAATTATTTTTTTATGATTCATCCTCTGACAACTCAATTAGTTCTCCTTCAATTTTGTTGAGAGAAAAACTGCCTTTAAAAAGAATTTGTTGCTCAGTCACTCAAGATATTCAATTTCTCTTTTTCCTGGGAAGTACACCAAAGCCTTACCAAAGCTTCTCAAATGCCCATTAATTATACCTAGTCCTCTTTCTCTTAGAGGTACCATATTGAACCTGATAGACTCAGAATCGGGAAAACCGAAATATTCCAAATTTCAATACACCTCTGCAAATATGATTTTTAATTTTTGGACAAGATTATCTTGCTTAGTACATGCTTTAAATGTATTTCCTCCAAGCCTTGGAACTGCAGATATAGCTCATTAGGTTTATGAAAAATGTCCACTTCGTAGTTTATTTTGTAAAACTTATTTGCTGAGTCAATCAGCTAGGTCAGGCCTACTTTCTTTCAACTTGGGTTTTCACATTCAATTAAACTTATCTGTGGTCCATCCCATACCTATCATTTCACTTCCGAGTTCTCAGTCTGAAATAGATTGGCCGATATGGTGAGGAGGTTTGCACTGAGTCTGGTCCTGAGAGAAATAAGGCACCACCACCACTGTATTTTTTACAGATTCCCATTTCGCTTTGCTCTCATGGGACTTTTTTTCTCAGGAGCAATGTATTCTTTAACAATTGCTTGCAGATGAAAAGGCGAGGTCTTTAACCAGAAATTGTCATCCCCATGACACCTTGACTGCAGTTACATTTTCAGACAGATCAATTTTAGGAAAAAAGTTGAGGATCTGGAAATTGATTATTTTAAGAATATCTGATTCCATGAACTCCAGTTGGAAGACCACTATTATAGACTGTAAAAGCAGAAGAATGAAGGTACGTAACAGCCTAAGATAGGGCCATTTAGTGTATTGATGATTAGTGTTAACCCCTTACATATATGTTCTGAGGATTTCAATAACTGATATTCATACTGGTGATCTGGATTCATCAAGAATTTATGAGGGCTGATTTCTGCCTAAAACAGCATTTTGGATCAATTTTTATGTGAGAGTGAGCTAAAAATGAAAGGTAAATTCTTTGATATTGAAAGTGGTAAATCTTTGGAATCTATGTCTTTTGCACCTAAGTTTCTACAATGAAATTTGTGACTTGTCATAAATTGGAATCTCCTCAGGTTCAACATTGTGAAATTCCACAACCACAGTTATAAAGGATTTGGAAGATTCTCTAAGCTACACAAGAATACTTTCATAATCTAAAACTAAGAACGAATAAATAAGCCAGTACATATAATTTCTCTGGTTTTTCAGTAGCCCATTACTTCAAGATTTCCACCTTGTGGAAAGAAAGGAAGTATTCAAAGGTTACCTTAAGCAAAGAGAAATTTCTCATGTTAGAGAATGTGAATCAAAATTATTTTCCAAGAATTTGTCATTAACATATAATTATACCAACAATATATCATTATGCCATTACTCCTACGTATACTCAGAGTTCAATGAAATTATTTAGGTTATATTTTTTCTGACTCTTATTTTCTTTTATTATTATTATTATTATTATCAAACTTGAAGTTCTAGGGTACATGTGCACAATGTGCAGGTTTGTTACATATGTATACCTGTGCCATGTTGGTGTGCTGCACCCATCAACTCCTCATTTACATCAGGTATAACTCCCAGTGCCATCTCTCCCCCCTCCCCCCTCCCCATAATAGGCCCCAGTGTGTGATGGTGTGTGATGTTCCCCTTCCCGAATCCAAGTGATCTCATTGTTCAATTCCCACCTATGAGTGAGAACATGCGGTGTTTGGTTTTCTGTTCTTGTGATAGTTTGCTGAGAATGATGGTTTCCACCTGCATCCATGTCCCTACAAAGGACCCAAACTCATCCTTTTTTATGGCTGCATAGTATTCCATGGTGTATATGTGCCACATTTTCTTAATCCAGTCTGTCACAGATGGACATTTGGGTTGATTCCAAGTCTTTGCTATTGTGAATAGTGCTGCAATAAACATACGTGTGCATGTGTCTTTATAGCAGCATGATTTATAATCCTTTGGGTATATACCCAGTAATGGGATGGCTGGATCATATGGTATTTCTAGTTCTAGATCCTTGAGGAATCGCCATACGGTTTTCCACAATGGTTGAACTAGTTTACAATCCCACCAACAGTGTAAAAGTGTTCCTATTTCTCCACATCCTCTCCAGCACCTGTTGTTTCCTGACTTTTGAATGATTGCCATTCTAACTGGTGTGAGATGGTATCTCATTGTGGTTTTGATTTGCATTTCTCTGATGACCAGTGATGATGAGCATTTTTTCACCTGTCTGTTGGCTGTATGCATGTCTTCTTTTGAGAAGTGTCTGCTCATATCCTTTGCCCACTTTTTGATGGGGTTGTTTTTTTCTTGTAAATTTGTTTGAGTTCTTTGTAGGTTCTGGATATTAGCCCTTTGTCAGATGAGTAGATTGCAAACATTTTCTCCCATTCTGTAGGTTGCCTGTTCACTTTGATGGTAGTTTCTTTTGCTGTGCAGAAGCACTTTAGTTTAATTAGATCCCATTTATCAATTTTGGCTTTTGTTGCCGTTGCTTTTGGTGTTTTAGACATGAAGTCCTTGCCCATGCCTATGTCCTGAATGGTATTACCTAGGTTTTCTTCTAGGGTTTTTATGGTATTAGGTCTAACATTTAAGTCTCTAATCCATCTTGAATTAATTTTCATATAAGGAGTAAGGAGAGGATCCAGTTTCAGCTTTCTACTTATGGCTAGCCAGTTTTCCTAGCACCATTTATTAAATAGGGAATCCTTTCCCCATTTCTTGTTTTTGTCAGGTTTGTCAAAGATCAGATGGCTGTAGATGTGTGGTATTATTTCTGAGGACTCTGTTCTGTTCCATTGGTCTCTATCTCTGTTTTGGTACCAGTACCATGCTGTTTTGGATACTGTAGCCTTGTAGTATAGTTTGAAATCAGGTAGCGTGATGCCTCCAGCTTTGTTCTTTTGACTTAGGATTGTCTTGGCAATGCAGGCTCTTTTTTGGTTCCATATGAACTTTAAAGCGTTTTTTCCAATTCTGTGAAGAAAGTCATTGGTAACTTGACGGGGATGGCATTGAATCTATAAATTACCTTCGGCAATATGGCCATTTTCACGATATTGATTCTTCCTATCCATGAGCATGGTATGTTTTTCCATTTGTTTGTGTCCTCTTTTATTTCACTGAGCAGTGGTTTGTAATTCTCCTTGAAGAGGTCCTTTACACCCCTTGTAAGTTGGATTCCTAGGTATTTTATTCTCTTTGAAGCAACTGTGAATGGAAGTTCATTCATGATTTGGCTCTCTGTTTGTCTGTTACTGGTGTATAAGCATGCTTGTGATTTTTGCACGTTGATTTTGTATCCTGAGACTTTGCTGAAGTTGCTTATCAGCTTAAGGACATTCTGGGCTGAGATGATGGGGTTTTCTAAATATACAATCATGTCATCTGCAAACAGGGACAATTTGACTTCTTCTTTTCCTAACTGAATAACCTTTATTTCTTTCTCTTGCCTGATTGCCCTAGCCAGAACATCCAACACTATGTTGAATAGGAGTGGTGAGAGAGAGCATCCCTGTCTTGTCCAGTTTTCAAAGGGAATGCTTCTAGTTTTTGCCCATTCCGTATGATATTGGCTGTGGGTTTGTCGTAAATAGCTCTTATTATTTTCAGATATGTTCCATCAATACCGAATTTATTGGGAGTTTTTAGCATGAAGGACTGTTGAATATTGTCAAAGGCCTTTTCTGCATCTATTGAGATAATCATGTGGTTTTTGTCTTTGGTTCTGTTTATATGCTGGATTACATTTATTGATTTGTGTATGTTGAACCAGTCTTGCATCCCAGGGATGAAGCCCACTTGATCATGGTAGATAAGCTTTTTGATGTGCTGCTGGATTCGGTTTGCCAGTATTTTATTGAGGATTTTTGCATCAATGTTCATCAGGGATATTGGTCTAAAATTCTCTTTTTTTGTTGTGTCACTGCCAGGTTTTGGTATCAGGATGATGTTGGCCTCATAAAATGAGTTAGGGAGGATTCCCTCTTTTTCTATTGATTGGAATAGTTTCAGAAGGAATGGTACCATCTCCTCCTTGTACCTCTGGTAGAATTCAGCTGTGAATCCATCTGGTCCTGGACTTTTTTTGGTTGGTAGGCTATTAATTATTGCCTCAACTTCAGAGCCTGCTATTGGTCTATTCAGGGATTCATCTTCTTCCTGGTTTAGTCTTGGGAGAATGTAAGTGTCCAGGAAATTATCCATTTCTTCTAGATTTTCTAGTTGATTTGTGTAGAGGTGTTTATAGTATTCTCTGATGTTAGTTTGTTTTTCCATGGGGTCGGTGGTGATATCCCCTTTACCATTTTTTATTGCATCTATTTGATTCTTCTCTCTTTTATTCTTTATTAGTCTTGCTAGCAGTCTATCAATTTTGTTGATCTTTTCAAAAAACCAGCTGCTGGATTCATTGATTTTTTGGAGGTTTTTTTGTGTCTCTATCTTCTTCATTTCTGCTCTGATCTTAGTTATTTCTTGCTCTCTGCTAGCTTTTGATTGTGTTTGCTCTTGCTTCTCTAGTTCTTTTAATTGTGATGCTAGAGTGTCAGTTTTAGATCTTTCCAGCTTTCTCTTGTGGGCATTTAGTGCTATAAATTTCCCTTTGCACACTGCTTTAAATGTGTCCCAGAAATTCTGGTATGTTGTATCTTTGTTCTCATTGGTTTCAAAGAACATCTTTATTTCTGCCTTCATTTCGTTATGTACCCAGTAGTCATTCAGGAGCAGGTTGTTCAGTTTCCATATAGTTGACTGGTTTTGATTGAGTTTCTTAATCCTGAGTTCTAGTTTGATTGCACTGTGGTCTGAGAGACAGTTTGTTATAATTTCTGTTCTTTTACATTTGCTGAGGAGTGCTTTACTTCCAATTATGTGGTCAATTTTGGAATAAGTGCGATGTGGTGCTGAGAAGAATGTATATCTGTTGATTTGGGGTGGAGAGTTTTATAGATGTCTATTAGGTCCGCTTGGTGCAGAGCTGAGTTCAATTCCTGGATATCCTTGTTAACTTTCTGTCTCATTGATCTGTCTAATGTTGACAGTGGGGTGTTGAAGTCTCCCATTATTATTGTTTGGGAGTCTAAGTCTCTTAGTAAGTCTCTAAGGACTTGCTTTATGAATCTGGGTGCTCCTGTATTGGGTGCATATATATTTAGGATAGTTAGCTCTTCCTGATGAATTGATCCCTTTACCATTATGTAATGGCCTTCTTTGTCTCTTTCCATCTTTGATGGTTTAAAGTCTGTTTTATCAGAGACTAGGATTGTAACCCCTGCATTTTTTTGTTCTCCATTTGCTTGGTAGATCTTCCTCCATCCCTTTATTTTGAGCGTATGTATGTCTCTGCATGCGAGATCGGTCTCCTGAATACAGCAAACTGATGGGTCTTGACTCTTTATCCAGTTTGCCAGTCTGTGTCTTTTAATTGAACCATTTAGTCCATTTACATTTAAGGTTAATATTTTTATGTGTGAACTTGATCCTGTCATTGTGATATTAGCTGGTTATTTTGCTCATTAGTTGATGCAGTTCCTTCCTAGCATCGATGGTCTTTACATTTTGGCATGTTTTTGCAATGGCTGGTACTGATTGTTCCTTTCCATGTTTAGTGCTTCCTTCAGGGTCTCTTGTAGGCCAGGCCTGGTGGTGACAAAATCTCTAAGCATTTGCTTGTCTGTAAAGGATTTTATTTCTCCATCACTTATGAAACATATTTAGGCTGGATATGAAATTCTGGGTTGAAAATTCTTTTCTTTAAGAATGTTGAATATTGGCCCCCACTCTCTTCTGGCTTGTAGAGTTTCTGCCGAGAGATCTGCTATTAGTCTGATCGGCTTCCTTTTGTGGGTAACCTGACCTTTCTTTCTGGCTGCCCTTAAGATTTTTTCCTTCATTTCAACTTTGGTGAATCTGACAATTCTGTGTCTTGGAGTTGTTCTTCTCGAGGATTATCTTTGTGGCATTCTCTGTATTTCCTGAATTTGAATGTTGGCCTGCCTTACTAGGTGGGGGAAGTTCTCCTGGATGATATCCTGAAGAGTGTTTTCCAACTTGGTTCCATTTCCCCCTCACTTTCAGGCACCGCAATCAAACGTAGATTTGGTCTTTTCGCATAATCCCATACTTCTTGAAGGCTTTGTTCATTTCTTTTTCCTCTTTTTTCTTTAGACTTCTCTTCTTGCTTCATTTCATTTATTTGATCCTCAATTGCTGATACTCTTTCTTCCAGTTGATTGAGTTGGTTCCTTAAGCTTGTGCATTTGTCAAGTATTTCTCATGTCATGGCTTTTATCTCTGTCAGTTCGTTTATGGCCTTCTCTGCATTGATTATTCTAGTTATCCATTCTTCCATTCTTTTTTCAAGATTTTTAGTTTCTTCGCGCTGGATACGTAATTCCTCCTTTAGCTCTGAGAAGTTTGATGGACTGAAGCCATCTTCTCTCAACTCGTCAAAGTCATTCTCCGTCCAACTTTGATCTATTGCTGGCAATGAGCTGCGTTCCTTTGGTGGGGGAGATGCACTCTTATTTTTTGAATTTCCAGCTTTTCTGCCCTGCTTTTTCCCCATCTTTGTGGTTTTATCTGCCTTTGGTCTTTGATGATGGTGATGTACTGATGGGGTTTTGGTGTGGGTGTCCTTTCTGTTTCTTAGTTTTGCTTCTAACAGTCAGGACCCTCAGCTGTAGGTCTGTTGGAGATTGCTTGAGGTCCACTCCAGACTCTGTTTGCCTGGGTATCAGCAGCAGAGGCTGCAGAAGATAGAATATTGCTGAACAGGAAGTGTTCCTGTTTGATTCTTGCTCTGGAAGCTTTGTCTCAGGGGTGTATCCCACCGTGTGAGGTGTGAGATGTCAGTCTGCACCTAGTGGGGGATGTCTCCCAGTTAGGCTACTCAGGTGTCAGGGACCCACTTGAGCAGGTAGTCTGTCCATTCTCAGATCTCAGCTTCTGTGTTGGGAGATCCACTGCTCTTTTCAAAGCTGTCTGACAGGGTCATTTGCATCTGAAGAGGTTTCTGCTGCTTTTTGTTTAGCTATGCCCTGTCCCCAGAGGTGGCTGACTCTTACTTTCTATAAAACATGGAACAGTCAACTCTTGATATTATCTTCTCCTTGCACAATTTTGCTACAATGAGAAATATTTAGATAAACCTTAGAACCAATTAACTTATTTTGTATGCAGTTAAGCTGGTGATATAAGAAATATCAGAAAGGACTTTAAATACATCTCTTAAAATATTGGCCGTGTCAATACTGACAGGACTGAAAGAAAGCTTATAGTCTAAAGACAAATATGCAGGCATTTGCACAGTATCTTCCTTGGCCATCAGGTGGAACAGAATATCAAGTTTGATCCCTGTTGGTTGTTTAGTCCAGACTGACCAAGCAGCAGATAAACCCAGATGCTGTGTGGCTGTGCATGATACTTAACCTTTCTAAACTTTAGTTTTGTCATCTGTAAAATGGCAATGGTAAGAGTACATATTACATAGGATTGTTGAGTTACATAAATGATTGAATGCATGTAAAGCATTTTGTAAGAGCTTAATATTGTTAGCCATTATGATTATCAGTAGGTCTGCAATATAATACCCTAAGTGGAAAATATGGACTAATGGACTAATATTGGATCAGTTGAATTAAATATATTTTCCGTTTGATACCAGTATAAGATCACCCCAGATCCCATAAGTTCAATCAGTTGTTCACCATTTACTTTTTTTTTCTTTTTTCTTTTGGTAATCAAGTGTAGGAATGCTTTGTCATCAAGTATATTAATAGCATAGGCATTTTTGGTAATAATTGAAGATATGCCCAGAGATACCATGCCTTGGGTGATGTGATTATTCTTAGAACATTGAGGCTTGATGTTATTTACCACCTCTTTCTAGTTTCAAGGTGCCACTTAGGTAGATGAAACTTCTGGCTGTATAAAAAAATTGTTAATGTAAATCTTCTGCACTAGTGACTATTAGGATAGGTGAATTCTCTCCAAAATAGAAAAGAAATCTACAAGCTCTTTTCGTTATTTCCTAAAAGGTATTTGTAACCACACTAACTATGAAAGGCTACCCAAATATTGTATTTTCCCATTTTTGTCAAAGATTATGTTACTTTCATGTTGTAATTTTCATTATTTATTTATTAGACATTCCATCAGACAGACTATATATCTTTCTTAATAATACCAAAAAGGAAATGAATTAATCATTAATCTTGGATAGATGAAATATTTTCAGACATGTACTCCATTCTCAAATCATCATAAAAGGAGGCCTTGGTAGTGAGAATGTTAGGAAGCACTTCTTTGAGTAGGTTGATTTGGGAACAGCGGGGCAGGAGTAGGCATTATTATTCATATGTAGTATCTATATAATAACTCTAGCATATTAATTTGATCTGTATTATAGGAACATGATTTTACAGCAACCAGTTAAAAAACAATTTCATTGACTTTCACCAAGGCATCAGTTTAAGAACCATTTGGCCAACTGGTCAAATTGGAAGACTCCTATTTCTTAAGATGTAATTTCATATGTAGTAGTGGAGGAAGGCACATTACCATTTCAGAGGAGAAAGCACAAAAATAGGAACTAAGGATGAATTAGGGAACCCATAAGAAAGAGAACCAGAGCATACATCACGTGGCCTTCTGACACTGAGTGAAGCTCATGCCTGCACCCCTGCTGGTCTTCCTGTTCCTTGTCAGTGTCAGCCGTTGTTTTGAAAGAGACACAATGGGACCCTGTCTGTTGCTTCTTAAGCTGGGGCAAAGTTTATGTTTTGTCTGATTGGCTGCCTCCTCATTCTTCAGTGGGCCCAGTAAAATATGTTAAATACTATTGGTGAGTAAAATTGCTGAGGGAAGAAACACAATTATTGGGCAATGTTTCTTGGGAGTTTCAGGGTAATAAAGCAGAATTTGGAAATAAGACCGTGTGAAATACCAAGTAGCTGTATCAGATTGTGGAATTAATTTACTGAGGAGGTTAGCTGCCAGTTTTCTGGAAAAAAAAAAAAAAAAAAAAAAAAAGCCCAAATTAGTTCCATTATTTTAGTAATTATTATTTAACATGTGCTAAGTGCCCACAGCATGTTGGTGCCCTCACATGATATCAGAATGCACTATGGAGGGAACTGAACTTGTTATTGGATTTAATTAATTTCTCGAGCTAATTGCCAATGTGGGCCAAATTTCTTATGTGAGTAAAATTGGAGTGTGAGAAAAGATAATGTCCCTCCCTCATTAAACTGTCCACGTTAGATTTACAGGGCGACAGTCAGGCCCACTCAGTCTTAGTTTTGATAGCTTTCATCACTGACATCACAGAGTAAGTGGTGATCTGTCCTTTCATTATTAGACTCAACCCAATAACTGTTGCACAAATACAACCACCTCTATCAGGGAGGCTTGAAAGAGCTGTTTGTAGTTTGATGCTTAGCTTGTCATTTTTTTTTTTTTTTCCTTGCTAGCCCCAGACTTTTGTTCTCGCAATGCAGGGAGAATTGTAGTGCAGGGCCCTGCCTGACACCTGCCAAGAAGGGTAGCCCTTGCCAACTGCTGCCTTCCCTGGAGCGGGAATCAGTGAGTGACTTCTGCAAGTGATGTGACTTTTTAGATCTTAGGAAGTTTTTCTCACACAGTTACATAACTGGCATGTGATTCCCATCCATCCCCAGCTTGTGCTTATAAAACACTGTGGACAATACCTTTTAAAATGGCTGAGATATCATTGATTACCTGCAAAAACTGGAAGACCATTTGTATGCCTGTCTTTTCTTCAATGTTTGCTTCTACAGGGTCTTCGGTTGAATTCCCTAGAACTGGAGATGGGTGTGCATGTGATTAATAAGAGAGGGCTCTTGGGAGAAACCAGGAAGGGAGTGAGGGAATTAGGACAAGGAAGTGGAAGAAGCTACCAAGGTTGTAGTTTCAGGTGAAATTAACCTGATCACATGGGGAGTCTTGGGAGCATGAAATATACTACAGAGTCAGTTCCGCCTTGAGACAGGAGTGTAGGCTTTTGTACCTTCCCTTCCCACCATTCAATTTTTAGCTATGGACCCTGGGTGAAGGCCGAATTTAGTGATATATCTCCCCACAACCTCTGGGTGTGGCTCTGGTCACTCAAGGGCAATTCTTTGGAGAAGATGGGCAGCAACACCTGTAGGGAGGAATGGGACACCAAACTGGTAAAAGGGCAGAGATCTGAGTGGAGCATCAACAGCTTCTGAAGTGTAGGGAACACATTCTGTAGTTGCACAGGGCATTTGCATGCATAAAGGAACCCAAGTTTCCCTCGAGTTACACAATTTTGTGGCAGAGTGAGAAAGCATTGTAACCCTATTGACTCCTGATTTTGTGGTGTGACTCCATCTTTAGTAGGAGATTAAGAACTGGCAGAAAGATGAAAACCACATATTATATTTTTTAGGTTTATGGAAGCTGAAGTTAGTAGTTCTCAAATAGATATTCACCTGAGAAAAAGAATATGAAACTTCTTAACTCCACTGAACCTAATGAATTTATCGCTCCTCCATCGACTTCTAGTAAACTGTTGTTAATGCCTGTAAAGGTAATTAAACATGACAGATGAAAAAACGATTACACTCTCAGGTCAAAGAGGGAGTAAGGTATGCAGAGTGTCTGGGGGCTACAAAATTCAGCCTCTTGTTCCATCAAATGACAGGGTCTAACTTTGTGATGTGAACACATTATTGCAAATGTCAGTGCACAGAGAATTGTTTACACAGACTGCGAAGATGATTCCTAAAGAAGAAGCAAAGCAATAAAATACAAAACAACAACATTTCATTGACCCAGTTATAATTCCAACTTTTTATCTCTTTGGATGAACCATTTCATATAGAGACTTTTCTATGATAAGCTTTTAAAAAATAAGATAGCAAGATGAAAGAGGCAACAATTAATATTAAAATGTTATGCACATTAATGTAAATTATAAAACATTTTATATCTCAAACTGCAAAGGATATATTTTGTGGTTAATTGTTCTTTCTCTATTTCCCCTCCTTCTTTCCAATTGAAAGTATCAACAGCTTAATATTATAAATCAAATTATGAAACTTTCTACTATGTAAGTTTCTGAACTTAGCCGTGTATATATTTGCATCTAGATAATTTCTGGAGGATGGAGTAAAGATGCTTTATTGATTCTGTATATTTTATTTAAAAATACTTTTTCAGCAGTAATTCAGCAAACTTAAAGGTTTGTAAAGAGAAAATGTGTTATGTATATTTTATTTAAAAGTGTGATGCAGTTCTCCAAATGCAATTAATTGTTAAAAAAAAAAAGAGAATATATTTTTCAAATCAATGGGGGATTTTTTGGTGCCTTCTTTTGATTTTTCATACTTTTTTTTCAGAAAGGAAATTTTATATATAAAAGTTGGTAATGTCTTATTACATAAATCTCATGTCATCCCTAAAATATTTCTCACCTTGGGTTCATAAAATATTTTTAATTTCATGGATAATTTTGCTTTTTAGCATTTGTTATAGTCATTGATATTGCTGTTTTTATGACAGAGTAATTTTTAATAACATTTTGGTTCAGTTGTGTTCAAATGATAAAAGAAAGAAATTTCCTTAAAAAATACTGCTTGAGGTTACCTTCTGAGTCTTCTTTTGGCATCTTAATGTCAAATCCTGTATTTGAGAGCAGTAATCCATATTAAAGGGAGGTTCAAAATTGAAATTATACCATTGACCTTGGCCTTTTTCAAGTGAAACTGTTCTACAAGTTCTCTTTGCCATCAGCATGTTTACCAAGCTCTTTATTTTCAAATGCAACCTTTCTTTTAAGCATGGTGGTAACTGCTCTTCCCGCTCCCTACTTATCACCCAAGAGCTGTTTTCCACTGCTGCCTTCCCTTGCCTGCTCTTCCCTCTTTGATCCTCAGATTCTAAACTGTGTAGATGAGTGGAGTGGGTGAGGACACACCTGGCAAGGAGGAGAGGGGCCATTTCCACTTCCAGGTCCTTTCCTCAAAAGAAGACTTGCTGAGAGCCCAGCCATGTTGGAACTAACCTCCCCAACTATAAGTGGCTACCTTGGCCTAGTGTTTGCTGTGCTCCAGGCTCTGTTCCAAGTTTTCTAAATGCATTCCTTCTTTCACTCTTCACATCAGCTCTAGGCACCACACATATAATTATTGTGTTTCACACACAGGGAGACCGAAATTCATAGTGGCCCAGCCATGCACCATACAGCCTGCTCTGAAAAAGCTTCTCCTTGTGATTGAGGGACCAGGATTAACAAATATTTATCAGTTCCACTACTTCAGCTATATATTGAAACCTTATTTAAGGAATTCTTGGTGTCAGTTACAGAAGTTCTTTGGCCCTAGGTTAAAGTGGGGTGGTTCTTACCATCACTATTACCACCATCATTTGTCACCACTGCCATAATTATCATCACCATCACCATCACCAGTACCATCACCATCTCCATTGCAATCATTATCATCCTGCTTCTCCTCATCATCATATATAGCAGTTATTGACTATCTCTTCTATGGCAAGCCCTAAGTTAGATGCTTACATTTCAGCAAGCTTTTCTCTAATTCCCCTCAATGTGATAAAAATAAAATGATCTAATATGGACAGGTAACCCATCTACATAAAATAATGGAGAAATCATTAGCCTAGGAATTTGACAGATCTGAGTTCCTAATTATAAGCAATAATTATAGGCAACATATCTCAGCTTCATTTCTTCACCTTTCCCAAGAGCTTAATAATTCCTTTCACATTTTCGAGAGAGAGTGAAATAAGATGGGATATATAGCAAATGCTTAGCACTTTGCTGCAATCATACTAGCCACCCAGGAAATGGTGGTTCTTCTCCCTCTCTGCTGTACCTCTCATGTGGGGAGAAAATGCTGGGAGGCATAGATAATTGCTAAATTGAATTGTATAATGAAAGAAATCCTGTATTATATATTTAACAATTTACATTTCTCATTTACTTACTATGTTTGAGGTATGTTTGAGTGCATAATTTGCTTTACATCATTTAATTTTCACAGCAGCTCTCTGCGGTCGGCAGCTGATTGATTTTCTTAATACCAGGAATCAGGGATGCTATCCTTTTCCACCTGCTGACCTATATGCTTCATCAGTGGATTTTTTTGCCTTCTGGCCAATGGGAGGACCCAAGCAGGAGACTGGAAAATGGTAGGAGAGTGAGGTCAAGGTATTAGTTGCCCTGGATCCCTCCCTGTGGACTCCCTTTGAGCTGGCTGTGTTCCTCGATCAAAGGAGATAGCTCTTCTTGAGGTTGACCACTCCACCAGACCTTCTCTTTCCAAGTTCTGGTCAGTGCTCCTTCCCCTTCTCCCTTTATGTTGTGCGATGATAACAGCTCCAGAGTATTGAATGTCCCTTATGGTTTCCCTACATACTACCCAAAGTTTTATAAATAGTCCCTTTATTAAACCTTCCTCAAATTATTCTAATTTCGGTGGGGCATCTGTGTCCTGTTCAAATCTTACCAATACAGAAGAGGAGAAACCAGGCAACTTTATTGAAACTGCGTGTGTACACTGGGCACACACTTTATTTGGGGTGGCTTGGGTGGATACTGGTAGAGTTGATTGGGGAGCTAAAGACACTCGGGTCATTTTTGCCATTAACATTAGCAGGATCTATTTTTATCAGTGTCAATGGATACTCAGAACTTTTGTTTCACCATGGACATAATCTGTGTTCACCTTCTTTCACTTGCACAATATTCATGTGGCTCCGATACTAGATTTTGCACTCCTTTAGGGTAGGGATTCTTCTATTCATCTCTGTGCCCTCAACACAAGTACACCACAGTGCTTAGTAGGCACTCCGTACAGTCATTATTTAATAATCTATCTGCCTACCCCCAAGCATAAGGATGACCTGAAGTAAGTACACAGGTACAGCTGCAAAGCGTGTTTTGCTTCTTGATGTGAGCTTCCATAAAAAACCAAACTGATCTATGTGTTATATCTGTAAATATTACAGAAATGGACATGCCAGATTTCTCTTCTTTAGCATCTGCTATAAGGGAAAAACTAGGCAGATGCCTGGAAGGCATGGGCAATTGCAACTTTTCAGTAAGATATACTGATCTGGTTTTAATTTGAAATAATAAAGAACATTTTTTCTTCTCTTTGGACTGTTTTGCCTATTAAAATTGGTTCCAAAATGTTCTCAATTACTGGATATTGATATTTCTCACTTTGAAAGCTTGGTTGCAGATACCCTGGTAATCATTTTTTACCTTTTAATTAATGATAAGCACTGGAGAACTCAGTACTAGAGCAGTCGTAGCTTCCGTTTTTAAGGGGCATAAACACAATGTGGTAGCGAAATGAATATTATAAATGAATATTAGAATTATCAGAATTCTTTAAATGAAAGCTTTCATCACTAATGTTTCAGTACATTTAAATAAAGGAAGGATAAAAGCTTGGTAGTGCTTGGTCAATTCAGTGGCTGTGTTTTAAAGTCTAATTTGTAAAAGAATAAGAATTCAGTTATCTTTTAAATTAGGATAAATTTCTTAATCTTACCAAGGAATAACAGTGTGGCGTGCCCCTTTAGATAGATGGCTTTTCTTTTCCAGATTGCAGATGGCTATAAGTGTGCTGAATTTACTGACAAACGGTGTGGGTCTCAGTGGAGAGACACTTTCTGTAGACTGACATGGATTCCTCTTGGGAGATTTTGTATACAATAAATTATTTATATAAAAACCTAAGGTTCTGCTCCTGTGCTTTAGTTTTAATTTTATATCACTGCAAAGTGCCATAAGTAATCAGAATAGGTCTGTGTTTGATAGGAGGGAACTACAACAAAACCCCTTTCAGCAGCATTCTTAATTGCACCGGACCTTGAGAAAGAGATTACAACAGAGATGGGCTAGGGTCAAGAAAGTGTTGAATTGCAATCCAGGAACTGGCATAGAGTTTGCTAAGCCACTGAAGGGATTCCAGCCAAGCAACTATAAGAAGGTGTATGGAGGAGGGAATTGGGCCGGGAGTAGGAGAGGTTAATGGAGGTGTGGGCATCTGAGATGGGTTTACAATCCACTTTCCAATGATAGATGCAGATGCTGGCACATAGCAGAGGAAGAAATACCTAGAATTTTATTACGATTTCTTACCCTGAGCAATCAATGGGCCTAATTTTAAAAAAAGAAACAAAATTTAATTTTTGTCATAGAAGTAGTGAGTGGAATGGTGGTCACTAGAGGCTGGGGGATAGGGAGAGGGAATGGGGAGATGTTGATCAAAGGGTACAAAGTGGCTGGGTGCAGTGGCTCATGCCTGTAATCACAGCACTTTGGGAGGCCGAGGTGAGAGGATCGCTTGAGCACAGGAGTTTGAAACCTGCTAGGGCAGCATAGTGAGAACCTGTCTCTACAAAAAGTAAAAGATTGGCCTGGTGTGTTGGCACATGCCTGTAGTCCCAGCTACTTGGGAGGCTGAGGTGGGAGAACTGCTTGAATCCAGGAGGTCGGGCTGGAGTGAACTGTGCGTGTGCCACTGCACTCCAGCTTGTGTGACAGAGTAAGACCTTGTCTCTAAAAATAAAAACAAAAACCAGGGTACAAAGTTTCAGTTAGAGAGGAGGAAGTTTTTGAGATCTATTGCACAGTATTGTGACTATAGTAAATAAAAACGTATCACATATTTTAAAATTGCTGACTATAAATTTCAAATGTCTCACCGCAAAAAAATTGTAAGTGAGATGATAGGTATGTTAATTATCTTGATTTAATCATTCTACATTGTATGCATATATCAAAACATCACATTGCACCCCCTAAATATATGCAAGTATTATTTGTCAATTAAAGGAAACTTTAAAATTTGAAATAACAGTAGATACACAGAAACTAACAAAGAAATGTGGAGGGAGGGCCTGTGTACCCTTTATTCAGCTTTCCCCAGTGTTAATATCTTGCCTAATTAGGGGACAATAGAAAAACCAAGAAATTGGCATTAGTACAATGCATCTCCATAGAGCTTATTCAGATTGACCAGTTATGCACATACTCATTTGTGTGTGTGTATGTGTGCATGTGTAGCTCTACGCAATTTTACCATAAGCGTAGCTTCATGAAACCACAACCACTATCAAGATACTTCACTGTCCCATCATCAGAGACTCCCTCATGCTATCCCTTTAGAGTCAACACCTATTCCCCACCCCATTCGGAACAACTAGCCACCACTACTCTATTCTTGATCTCTATAATTATCATATTTCATGAATGCTATATTAAAGTAGTCATATAGTATGTATCTTCTTGAGATTGGCTTTAATTTCTACTTAGCATAACTTCCTTGATGTTCATCCAGGTGTGTGTCAATAGTTCGTTCCTTTGTATTCCTAACTAATGTTCCGTGTTATGATATATCACAGTTTGTTTTACCATTATCCATTGAAGGATGTTTGGATAATTTTCATTTCTTGGCTATTACAAATAAAGCTGCTACGAACATTCATGTTTAAATTTCTGTGTGAAAATGAGTTTTCATTTCTCTGTGACAAGTGCCTGAGAGTGCCACTTCTGGGTAATATAGCAGGTTTATTTTTAGTTTTAAAAGGAACAGCCGAGCTATTTTCTAGAATAGCTGTACCGTTTTACATTCCCATCAGCAATGTCTGAGTGATCTAGTGTCTCTGCATCCTCACCAGCATTTGATGTTATCACTGCTTTTTTTATTTCAGCCATTCTGATAGATATGTAACAATATTTTTGTGGTTTTAAATTGCATTTCTCTTATGGCTAATGATGTCGAACATCTTTTTGTGTGCCTGTTACCTGTATATGCTCTTTGGTGAGCTGTCTCTCTTCATGTTTTCTGCCCAATTTCTAACTGTTTATTGTTTTTTTATTTTCTGTTGAGTTTTGAGAATTCTTTCTATACTGTAGATAGTAATTCTTTGTTAGATATATGGTGGGGATGGCCTCGGGCCTCACTGCCCATCGCTGCCCTAGTGGTAGAGTAGGGGCTGGGGCTGGGGCTTCCCCACTGGGTCTCTACTGGACTTCGCCTAAATGACCAGAGGGAGCAGGCTCTCCCTGTTGCTGTTTTGGGGTTGCAGCCCTCTCTGGAACCCAGCATAGGGTATATTGGAAATAAAAAGGAAACCCCAGGGAACTCACCAGGTTGTTGTCCCTCAAGTACTGAGGTCCCCAGTCAGTTTCCATCTCCTTATTTTCCCAGGTTTTAGAGTTCTTTATCACTTCCTGTTGAATAATTTCTGGGGTATTTAGAGGGAAGGAGTAGAGAAAAATGAGTTCATTCCACCTTTTTGCAGAACAAGCCAGTAGATCTGATATCTAAGAAGCCATTTAGTATCAAACAGCAACAGGACTGATTTTCCTGGAGATGTTATCTGATGGACAGTAAGAGTATTATAAGCTTTGACCTTTTAATGTCTTAACATTGTGTCTCAAACAGCCCTTGTATTATGATGGTTGTCTAAGATTAAAAGCTTCAAGGTGACTGTCCTTAAAGCCAGAGCTTAAATCTGTTTTACCTAGTCTGAAACAGAAGTATTGCATGGACTCTGTAATGCACTGTCCAGGTCCTCCTTTAGGAGCTAAGGGCTTATCACCCCACTTGCTGTGGTGCTGCCCATAGACAGCCCTCTCCCAAAAGCATACTTCTTTCATGAGGTGGCCTGCTTCCAGTGACTGATCACTGCAGGGTAAAAAGGCCCCTGCCTTTTCACCCTCACTCAGGACATTCCATGTTATGATCTGAATGTTTGTGTACCGCCATCATTTCTATGTTGAAATCCTAACCCTCAAGGGGGGGCCTTTGGGAGGTGATTAAGTTGTGATGGTTCCAACCTCATGGATGGGATTAGGGCCCATACAAAAGAGGCCCAGGGAGCTTGCTAGTCCCTCCACAGTGTGAGGACAGAGAGAAGCCATCATCTGTGAACCAGAAGTGGGCCCTCACCAGATATCAAATCTGATGGTACCTTGATCGTGGATTTCCCAGTCTCCAGAACTATCATAAATAAATTTCTGTTGTTTGTGATATTTTTTACAACTGCCAGAATGGGCTAAGACACCCTTTCTTCATTACTCTCCACAAGCTACCATTGCAATGACTTCTCCTTCAGCTCACCTGCTTTCTCCTTTCTTTCCATTTCCTTCTCCAGGTGTTGATCCCCAAAGAATTCCTTTTAAACCTTTCTTCAAGCTAAATGCATGAGGAATCTGTTTCCCAGGAACTTAACCTACCTCAAAAGTGCTTTGCAGATGTTCTATCTTTTTCTAAATAGAATTGTTCATTGTAAGGAGATCACATACTTCCTATTCCAGAGTAATAGTGTCTTTTTAAAAAATGTAATGATGACCATACTAGATAGTAATCCTATTTGCTTTCACAATCTTCACTTTGGATAATAAAAAGCTGGGATGTTGTGCATTTCTCTCCAGTGTTTGAAATCTATAACCTGAGAACCGTAGCTTGGAATCCTGTTAGATTTCCTGCAACTGTTTGTTTTTATGAAGAGCCATCACCAAACACAGCCGGTTTTGTAGATTATTGTTTCAGAAAGTTTACTCAAGTCTGCAGTGATATCTTCTGCAGCTGCTGTTACTATTACAACCCTACATGCTAAGTGTATGGTCCTTAGCTTTGTATTCCCCATGTGGCTCTCTAGTCTGATTTTATTTGCTTAATCAGGAGGTTCGGAACAAAAACATGGCTGTGGCAGTGTCCTTACTTATCTATAAGCTTTTTGCTTGGCTGCCAGCTGATTGCAATGTATAAACAGTAGTTTGCACGTTACCCATCATATACATGTCCTGCCAGGAGCTGGTTACTCTTTCACGTATCTCCTTATATATTTCCCACAGTGCCTTTAAATTATTATGTGGAGATCTCCTGTGCACTTAAGTCACTCGTCTGCCCTCTGCTTGTTCATTTAGACTTTTCGCTACCTGAGTTATGGTGAACCATGAAAAAAACGGAAATAAGTCTACCTCCTCTTTTTAAAAAAGGTTGCTATGAAGGTGTTATATATTTGACTGTATGCAGTAAATATGCGCCTAAAGACACCAATAAATTAAATTTTTGTAAGCCTAATACAATGTAAATGTATTAAAAGAGCTCACTATTCCTATGGAGAGTTTGTTCTTAAAGGTAAATGATAAACCTTTTATTCATGTTTAAATCAAGCTTTTAACTCTATTAGGGTCTTTCTGGAAAAAATGTATGTGACGATGAGCCAGATGAATTCTCATATTTCTTTCTGAATGGCACTATGGTTCAAATGAGCTCAATTAGGTGTAGGGAGGGGATTAATAAAAGTAGACTTTGATAAAATTAAGGACATTTGTTTCTCATAGAAGTTTCTTGCTGATGACAATCTCTAAGAAAATAATGTAATGTTGACAAACATTTAATGAGAAAGTGCATCCTCAAAAGCTTTAACCCTACTAGTTGATTAGAAGTCCAAATGAGTATCTATTACAAATATTTACTTAAAATATTTCCTTTATATTACAACATGTAATACCCTTTAAAAAGCGTTCCTCTTGAATAACAAGCAAACAAACGCAAACTCAAAAAACCTGCTACTGTCTATCCAGGGTATATCCTTGGAAAATGAGGGCTCATCTTACTGGTTATTGTTTCATGTGATGTCAGTTGTTAATAGTGTCTTCACAGGTGTTACAATTATGGGAACTATCTTGAAAGTTGACTTTTTAAAAATGTCATCATTTGGTGATGGGGCAGATCCCCTGGTCCTTTTCAGCCTCAGTTTTTTCATCTGCAAAATGGCTAAAGTGATATTTATCTCAGAGGTCATGTGAGATTTAATTCAGTTGAGAGTACTTTGTGATCTTTATAGTTATAATCAGATATAGGCTGTTATTTCTGATTTTCTAGATATTTCTTCTGAAAACATAATTACAAGAATATTATTCCTCGGCCTAATGCTTTCCAGGTTTGGACCTGGAAAAGGTCCCCTCCATAGATTTCTTTTTGGAGATTTGCAGTTGCAGTGCCAGTGCCAGAGAAGGTGTGTTTTGTTTTATTTTACTTTTTATTTTTTTTTTAAGAGAAAACTGAGGCTCCAAGGTGTTATACAATTCATGAATTCATGCTAGGTCATATATTTAATAAGCAGCAGACCAAGGGCTAGTATCAGGCTTTCTGACTGCTAGTTACTTCTTGCAGGGTCAGAAATGTAAATAACGTAATACGAGGACAAAGCAGGTAATGGAGATCAGTGAGTATAAAACTATAGGGAGTGGTGGGAACATTAGCAAACTAGAGCCAGTTTTGATCCAGAGATGACTGGGAAGCATGCACCATCCACTCCCCCACAACACTCCCACCCCACAGCTTCAGTCAGTTGTTGCCAAGTAGTCTTTCTGGTCCAGTGTGCTAAGATCTTCTAATTTTTTTTAAAGGGAAGTCAGAAATTTAGATCTTTATGTAAAATATTGACACCTACTAAAAAAGAAGAAAACAAAGAGACAGACAAACACAAACCAGGTAGTACCGGCACTTTACCTTTCTCTGTTGCAGCCTGTGGTTGTGAGGTGTACCTTCTCCCTGGTTTTAGATCCATTGGATGCTGTATGAAGGAGAGGGTAAGGCGTCCAAGGGCAGGGATTCTGCCACATGTATTGTTGCATCCCCAAAGTCTAGCCAGGTGCCTAAAATTAGATACTGCACTAGGAAATGCCTTTGAATAAAGAATAAAGAACAGCAACAACAGACCAAAGAGTTTCCAGAGAAACTTTGGGAACCTGAGTCAGCACACAGGCCTGCAATGTGGAGTTAGTTTTACTTGACAATGCTGAGAAGTACATTAGAAATATTCAGCCAGTTAATAATTTCTCTTATTGTTTTTCAAATGGAATTTAGGAGTGACAAAATGAGGGTGAAATTTTAATTCATTTCTTGAATTACTAAACACTATTGATCACACTAAATACAGCATATGCCAAACATATTTTTGTTAAGTTTTCTTCAATGATTTCTATCAGAATGCTCAAAACTTTTGGGCATAGTGGTGTGTGAAAATGATAACTTTATTCAAAGCATTTTTACTTCAAATGCACCCATACCTAAGCAGGGATTCATTTATCTTAAAATGTTTCAAAGGATCTCCTTATTATAAAGGAAAAAGAATTGCCATGTGACTCTTTGGTTAATGTTGGTTATATGTATGTGGGTATGTGGTCGTGGATTCAAACACATAATTCTAAAATGTTTAGAAATGCTGCATCTACTGTATTATGGACATTCAGATTTTTCATGACCAAAGCTTGCCACATTATTTTTCTTTAAACAATAAAATAGAAGCAATAGTATTTAGGTTGAGTCCTCACAGCAACAACAAAATGCCACAATTAAGAACAAAACATAATCTGTATACTCTTTGAGGCTGGTTTGACAAGATAGAGTTATAGATTAATGTAATATTTTATTCCACCTTTAGAACATTTCATCATCCCATTTTAATTAAGATTAAGAGTTAGAGGAGCACATATCTGGAACCGTGTCTTGCACCACATTTTGCATCCGGGCTTTGGATAACCTATTGAAAGCAAAACAAAACAATCTGCCTCCCACCATCTCGTCACACTCTGACTTCAAGTTCAACTTCACAGTTAAATAACTTGCCAACTTCGAATTAGCAATAAACAACAACTCAAGACCTGTAGGACTTATAAGCAAGTGAGAAGTGGTGCTTGGAATGATTACATTCCTAAGCCCACAATTATCACAGTTCAGAACTAATTTTTATGCCTTAAATAAAACCAAAAGAATCTACACAAAGCACTTCATTTTCTGGGAAGGTTAAATTAAAATTAAAGTGTTCACTGGAAAGTCATCCTCTTTAAAATGCATTTGCTAAGAACCTCTTACTTGAGGAAAGAATAGCTACTGTAATTTTAATTTTTCAGGTGTAAATCCTTTTACTCCTTACAATAGATATAGAGAAGCCACTAGTATTTATTTTTTTAAGTGTGATATTTTGAAAATCCTTTTTCCAGACAGTTCTTCCAGGCTTACAGATTGTATACATTTACACAATATGATAATTTATTAACCAAAATGGGTAGCAGCTGAGAGTGCCTGAAATGGAAACAGACAATTTCAGAAAGACCTAAAGCAGGCGATGGATAATAGCCGGAGTAGCACCTTATGTCATAAGTCTTCTGTTAAAAAGTGCTAGTGCTTTTGCAGCTCTCTGAAACATTCTGCATAACATCCAGGTCAAGGTGGGGAGAGGGAAAGACCACTGGGACACCTGTAGTTGTAGCAACTGTGTTCCTGCAGCATGAAGAGCTGGGAGGAGGAAGAGGTAAATCTCCCTCCCAGCCATGGCAGCTCAACTGTTTGGGGGCTTGTGGGAATTTCTTCTGAGATCCCCGTTAACTTTCATATGGTAAAAATCTAACAAGTTATCTTGTTGACCTTTGAGGCAGCAGAGGTGTTAGTTACACTATTTTCTCTCTCTCTCTCTCTCTCTCTCTCTCTCTCTCTCTCTCTCTCTCTCTCTCTCTCTCTCTCTCTCCCCCCCCCCCCTCTCCCTCTCTCCCTCTCTCTTTCTGACTGAGTCTCGCTCTGTTGCCCAGACTGGAGTGCAGTGGCGCGATCTCAGCTCACTGCAAGCTCCGCCTCCCGGGTTCACTCCACTCTCCTGCCTCAGCCTCCCGAGTAGCTGGGACTACAGGCACCTGCCACCATGCCCGGCTAATTTTTTCTTTTTTTCAGTGGAGACGGGCTTTCACCGTGTTCACCAGGATGGTCTCAATCTCCTGACCTCGTGATTCGCCCGCCTCAGCCTCCCAGAGTGCTGGGATTACAGGTGTGAGCCACCGTGCCCGGCTGCTATTAAACTATTTTCCCGTGGGTTCTCTGTGGAATAATGAGTGCTTTTTAAATTAAACCAATTTTTAAAAAATTTCTAAGCATTTAAAAAGCTGGATTTCTAGATTCTCTTAGAAAATTGGAAAACCTGGCAACACTGTACCATTATTATTCCTTCATGGGAGCGACTGGCTGGAGCTCAGCTGCAGCTGTGACGTTTCCATGAAGCGTGAGCTGCTTATGTAACGCCAGCTCCCTTCCTGGTTGTAGTGTTTTCTCACCTGTCTGGCTTGCTTGCTAGGGCACTTGCATCTATCCATTTTTTTATTGATTTCCAGGTTCAGATTCCCATTGCCCAATAGACATTTTGGTCTCAATGTCCCTTCTGCTCCTGGTTCAACATCTCCAGTGCCAAGATCTTTATTCCCAACCATGCCCAGTGTTGCTTTAAGTACTTGATCTGCATGATCTTATTTAATTCTCTAAAAGGTGAGTATGCTTATTTTCCATTTTACAAATGTAGAAACTGAGGTTAGAGGCAGAATTCGAATTTGAAATGGCTTGATTTCAAAGTCCATATTCAGTCTTATTTACGTTTCAGGAGGGTGAATGCATGTTTTTCTTCCTTGTTTTCATTCTTTTTGTAATGTGCTTAGGAAAATTCAAGTATAACTAAACATGTAATACACTTGGTGACTTTATTGCTTCCTCTTCCCCCACATTCTCCATCCTTTAAGACATGTATAACTGTTAGGATTGTAATTCCCCATTTCCACAAGGAGAGAATCTTAGTTCTCATAGCAATTCAGAATAGTCTGGATCATTGCCATCCAAATGAAATACATGTGAGTCAAGTATATAACTTTAAAAAATGTTTAATAAGCACATTAAAAAGTTCAATGAAAGAGGTAAAATAAATTTAAATAGCATATTTTATTTAACCCAATATCTTTAAAATATTTCAGCATGTGCAGCATGTAATTAATATTTGAACATTATTGAAGAGTCATATTTTATATTCTTCTTTTGGTAGTAAGTCTCTGAAATCCTGTGTGTATTTTATATTCACAGCACATCTCAATTCAGAGTAGTCACATTTCAGGTGCTCAATAGACACGTGGCTCATGGCTGCTGTCATTGACAGCCCAGGTGTATATCATTAGCCTTACATACAAAGGAAGCGTAAGATAGAGGGATCAGGTTCCTGTTATGGCCAAGGCATAATTCAGAATTTCTAGGCCCTCATTCAGACCTCCTCCTACAAACCAATGTTACGAGCCTTGAGATGTGCAAAAAACAGTTTTGGAATGAATTATTTATTCCTTTTTTTATGGATGCAGCTGCCTGATGTTTGGTAAGCCAAAGAATTGGTATAATTTTAGTATATCTTTCCTGCTTTTAGTGCAGTTCTAGAGTTTTAATGGAGAGAGTTAGGATATGATTTCATAGGAATATGTTTTATCTCCCTGGGTGGTGTGTATTGCCTTGCAAGCCTGAGGTGAGATCATAAGTCTAAATCAGTTCCTTTCTAGAAGTTACTTTTTGCCTACCAGCAGGGACAGTGAGTAAACACACAGAAAGAAAGAGTGTATAACATTGTTGGGAATATGAGAACTTCACTGAAGAAGCAACCGAAGAACAGTGCAGTAAAGTGTGCAATAAAGGTGCTTAAGCCATTTCAGGCAGTGCCAAGACGGACAGCCTGAATCCAGAATGAAAGCTTGTTCTATGTGCTAGTAACTGTGATTTGTAATACGCAGAGATGAAGACTAAAGGCAATCAATTATGTATGTCCTGTTATTACTTTGTGAAAACTGGTCCTGAATTGTTTTATCATTTGATAGTGTTTTTTCCAGGAAAATAAGGTTTCCTTTGCTGCCATTTTTCACTGAGATAGATGCAGAAAAACTCTGAACCATTTTAGTGAGCACGTATTTCTAGCTAGTTCACCAATTTGAATTTCAGATTGTGATGATATGGTCATAAAAGTTTGTCCTGGGCACATTTTCGGCTGATCTTAGCTTAAAAGCATTTTCTAATGCCACGCGATGGGACTTAATGACTTTGCATTGTGGGTTGGAAAATGAATCCATTTGGATCCTGTTCTTATGCTGGAAGCCCTCTGAGTTTCCTTTATTGAAATGCCAGAAAGTGCTTTCTAAATACATGGTCCACACTTCAGTTGTTCCACGGCCTCCTGTTATTATTTTTATTCTTTATAGAGCACACAGGTACTTGAGGTATATTTCTCATATAGAAAAGAAGTGATCCTTCCCCCTTGAGCTTTCATTTAATGCAGACAAATTCAGCACAATTGAAAGGTAAGACGTTAATCAGGCACTGGCAATCACCAGAGAGGGTTTTGGGAAGTTGGTCACGGCCCCAGTTTAACACACTTCCCCATTGTCCTGTTGCTAAGCTGAGCTTTTGCATCACCTGCCCTGTGGTTCTTTGCCATTGCTGTGACTGACAGTATGGGCAGAGCTGTTTAACATAGAAACAGGAAATAGCTTTGGAAATTAACTGGTTCCTGAGTGGTCCTGAGGTCATAGTTTTCCTGAAGGGAGCAGTCACCATCTGTTTATTTATGTAGCTGACTTTCTGATCCCCTGAAATATTTTTTTTTTTAAATTAAGGTATAACACATACATCAGAAGAAGTGTATAAAGTATGCAAATTTAAGTATATGGTTTGATGATATTTTTACATATGTATATCCACATGTAACTGCCATCTAGATCAAGTTATAGAGCACTTTTCAGCACCCTGGCAGGCTCCCTTATGCTCCTTCCAAATGTTTTCCAAATACATTCCCTTATAATGTTACCACTGCTTTGACATCTACCAACACCAGTTAGTTTCACCTGTTCTTGAACTTCATCTAAATGGAATTACACAGCATGTAGTCTCTCCTGTTTAGCTTTCCTCAATCAACATATTTGTGAGGTGCATCCATGATATCAAGATTCATGTTCTTGTTGGTGAGCATCTGAATTACTTCCAGTTTTTCCAAAATTCTGTTTTGGTCTAGATTCTACCTAATGTCTTCAGGACATTAAAGAGGTGACATTTGTCCAAGGGCCTGGAGCACAGAGATGCTCTGTGCTGATGGAAACCTCCACCCTGTCTCCCATAAGTCTGTATCCATAAGTCTGTATTCTCACCTGAATGATCAGGGTAGTTGCTGAGTGCTTCACCTTATGTTTCTCTTTCTTCTTCCTAATTTTAATAATAATAATAACAACAATAACAGCTATTATTATATGTATCAAGTGCCAGGCACTAACACTACTGTATTATGTGTTATATCTCATTTAATTTTCACCAAGACTCTGGAAAGAATTATTATTATAGTTTTTACATGAAGACTTTAGTAAGCTTAATGGAGTCTCTAAGATTACATAGCATATTGATGGCAGAGCAAGGATTCAAACCTAGGTTTTCTGACTAGCACTGTGTTCTTAATCACTACCCGTACTGACAAAGACAGGGCCTTAGGATCTGTTAGGGAAATGCCATCTCTTTGAGTGGAACACAATTCTGTCCATTTTCTTCCCCCATGACTTCCAGACAGCTGTAATTTTTCAAATGTCAGTTAGAATCTATCATTTCCAAGCTTTGAACCTTCGGTGGCTGTCCTTGTCATTAATATAAAATCCTAAGTCCTCATTAGGCCTGCAAGACCCCACATGATTTGCTCCTGACCCCACTCCCTGACCTCATCCCCCATCCACTGGGCCCTCCTCAGTGCCCTGGGGTCATTGAACTTCATCTGTTCTTGAACAAGCCAGGCTTGCCCCAGCACTGGGCCTTTGCATTTGCCATTCCTTCTGCCAGGAATGCTCCTCTCTAGATCTTTTCATGGCTGATTCCTTCTTGTCATTCAACTCATTGCTTAAATGTTACCTTCCTAGAGAGTCCTTCTCTGACCACCACCCCCCCGACCCTCATCCCCGTGAGGAAGGACCTGTCTCTCTGTCACTTTGCCTTACTTTATTTTGTTCCCAACACTTACTACTACCACACTTATTTTGTTCATTTGGAATGTTATTTACTGTCTGTTTTCCGTCATTGTCATATTCACTCTAGAAAAGTACCTGGCACTTAGTAGGTGCTCAAACAGGTATTGCCTGAATAAACAAAGGAATGGAAAAATGTACATTTTCAAAGGTCTCTGTAACTGTATAAGACATTTACTTATATATTTTATAAAGGAAGAACATTTTATTTTAAAAATGTGACTTTACATGCTATGGGAGGTCCAGTTTTCATATAATAAAATGAAGATGGGAGGGGAGTTTGGCACATTATTAATTTTATTTGTGGAAGATGCTCGCAATCGCGGGAATTGACTTCTGGCAATGAAGTAATTTCCCAAATGTCAGAACTAATCATATGATCCTGGAAAGTGGCTCTTTTCTTGTTGTCATTGTTTATTGTTTGTTTATTGCTCATTATAAAATACTAGAATAGGGACACTGTTTCCTGTCCAGCCCCGGAGCATAGCATGTGACACAAATCATAACAATTAACATGAATTTTTATATTGGAGTTTAAAAATAAGAAATGTCACAAGGAAAGCATATATAGATACTCTTTAATCATTGCCACCCCTTTCTAACATGACAAGCCCAGGAATCATTAATGCTCCTTTGTTCTGCTCAGTGTGTGGGGTTAACATGGATATATTTAGTAACAAGCTGCTCCTTGTCTTATCATAAATAACAAGCTGCCACTTTGGCATTTGGAGGCTGCATACCAATTCTGTAATATCGCATTTGCCACTCTCTTAGCTGTTGTTGGATTTGGTAGGAAGTTTTTAATTTAAATATCTTTGGTCCTAGGATGTAGATTTACATTTCAGTCCCCAAGCAAACTTTGTCAAAGGGACTTTCAACCCATTGCTCCTAGAATCTTGCATGCCAGGCACCCTTGGGTGTACATAAGGGTTGTGGGTGTGATGGGTGGGGTTGGGACTTTTGCCCCCTGTGGAGGAAAGAAAAGCAGTGTTAGGAGAAATGTAACAGTGCAGTTGAGGCTAGGAGTGGTAAAGGATTGTGTTTCTCTGCTAGCCTAGGCATCATTTCTTATTACCCCACATCAAATTGCATCCCTTGCCTCTGATTCAAGCCTGCACATTCATCTCTTCCTCCCACCTCAGGCTTTTATTGATGCTTCCACCTCCAGGCAGTGCACAAATGCAAACTTCTGTTTACCATCTCTGAGTAATGATATGAATTCCACTGCCCAGGGGTAATGCATTGCTTATTAAACACTGTAGCAATAACCATTAGGTGGTAATTCAAAGGGAAACAAAAAAGAGTCAAAAGCACCCCTAACCCCTTTAGCAAAAATGATCAGAATTTAGCAGAAGTAGAGTTTTCCTGGTTAACAGTGGGGAGGGATTAACAGCTTCACTGCTGACTTACTGTGTGATCCTCAAAGATTTACTAACCTTTCTAACTTCAGTTGACAATGTTGATAAGCAGAATAATAATTGTGCCTACCTCCTAGAGTTGCTGTGAAGGTTAAATGAAAGATATACATAGAACCCTAAGCAGAGTGTTTCATATGTAGCAAGAGCTTAATTAAAGCTTCCATAATATGATATCTTAAAAGACTTTAGGAGGCTGAGGTGGGAGGATCACTTGAGGCCAGGAGTTCAGGACGAGATGGAGCAACAAAGGAAGGCCCCATCTCAAAAAAAAAAAAAAAAAAAAAAAAAAAATTAGCCAGGTGTGGTAGTACACACCTGTGGCCTCAGATACTTGAGAGGCTGAGACAGGAGAATCACTTGATCCAGGAAGCTGAGGCTGCAGTGAACTGTGATCACTCCTATTGCACTTCAGCAAGACTCTGCCTAAAAAATAAATACATAAATAAATAATGTCTTAGAAGAACTGTGTTGTCATCCTCATGGGGGTATGCTGTCTAGGCACTTTGCAACAAACCTAGGAAAGATACCTTAAAATACAAATGCTTCCTTCCAGCACTATGGGTGTATCCATAAACCAAAGACTTTGGTAGAAAAGGCTTCCTGTCTCTACTCAGTTACCAAATTATCTTATTATTACTTTTTTTTTTTTTTTTTAACAAAGCTATGCCCATTTGAAAAAAAAAAAAAAGCCTTTTAACCAGTATTGTTTAGAATCATGGTTATATTCTACACAATGCATTGAATTTAAGGTTCTCAGGGCTATCTTCCGTATACTCAGTTTCATAAAGAGCAGCCTCCTCTCTAGAAAGTTGTTTAGAACTAGGAGACTTAAGATGTATAATGCTGAGAGATTCAGCTCAAACAAATATATCACCTTTTCCCCTTTACCTTGTCAAGGCTGAACAGTCTTGAACAGGCCTCCAGGTTCCCAGCCCATCCCCTGCTACTCTCCCTTTATGTATCATGCCGATCAAATGCTAGAAGATTCTTTCCCCTTCTGTGCTGCTCGTCAGTTCTCATTTGCCCTTACAATCTCAGTTGGCATATCATCTCCTCTGGACAGTCTCTTGGTTCCCCAGATATGCTCCATACTTGGTTCTGTGTTCACATTGCTCTGGGAATTCCTTCATTTTATTCTGTCCTGTGATTATGTCCTAATAATTCATAATTATTAAATATTCATCCTGTCCACTAGATTGTTGGCTCCATCATGTAGGGATTCATTTGTTCATCACAGTATTGCACAGTCCTTGGCATATTAGGTACCCTATCAGACAACTGGGGCAAGTGCTAAAACTTATTCTTTATAATAATTTATTTGTATGTGGCATATAACTAAATGGTTAAAATATTAGATTACATTTTTTCTCTTATTTTGTAACAATTTTCATCTGCTATATTTAGTTTGCCTTTGTACCACTGAAATGATCATGTACTGCTTTTGTATGTTACGATTTAATAGCATCTCAACCAACAAACTTCTGATTTTTAAAGCAGGAACTGTTTAATATACTGGTTTGATAGTACAAGCTGGCATTCCGTCTCTCTCTAAGAAGGCTTCAGTCTTCAAAGCACATCATACAATTTCATAAATTAATCTTGAGAATGTCATAGTAAAGATATTGATTTTAGAATCTGAATGGAAAAGGAGGCAGAGCCTAATGTTTGAATTCTGAGTTGCAGTCAGATACAATAAATTACCAAGAACAAAGAACAGATACCTCAACACCTAGAATCAGGAGGATAGAAGAGAACTTTATGAACTCAGTTTCTATCCCCCTTGTCTCTTCGAAGAATCATACCTCCTAGAAAGACTTCGGTCCTTGTCTGATTGTTTCTAAGCTAAACTGGGGACTTACTGATTTGGCTGTATAAAATGATTTTAGCTTTATGCTCTTGTTTAGGATTTTGCAGTATCTCTGAGATGCCTACTATATCATGTTTACGTTCTGCCTGCTTTTCAAGACAATTTGACATTAGACCCCACTTCGACCTGACTGACTGACTTCGTCCTGCTCACATATGGTCTCATCTCTCTAACATTTTACTGAAAATGTCATGTGAGGTACAAGTGACATAGTTTCATCCTGGCAACAAGATGATGAATAAGACCCATCCCTTCCCTCAAGGAGCTTATGGTCTACTGAACGAACCAGGCAATGTAGGCTTATACAGTGTATGTATGCTATATGTAAAGCATTATGGAAGACATTTTTTAAATGGACAAGACAAGAAGGAATAAGAATTAATGAGTAAGTGCCCATAGAGAACTCAGAACGTTGCCAAGCACACATCAATGGGGGAATAACTGTCAGCCGCTATTCCTATGATGCTGGTGAGATTTCTGACTTGAGTGCTTGAATGTGTGGTGAAGCTACTCTGACATCCAGAGCCCATGAGGTAGAACTCAGGATGGGCTGGCCAGCTACACAAATTTGGTTTGAGAAAAATGAGAAATAACTGGGGGACATCAAAATGACAATAGTTGTCAGCAATAGAGAAATTTGAAATTTGGGAGCATAGTTAGGTAGAAAGTGTTACTGTTGGCAGTAAGGAATCCAGATAATCCTATTAACCAATACCTTTCCACTTTGAGGTTTTATCTTCACAGTTTTCTTTTCTATCAGCATTTCAGGCAGTTTACCTATTCTCTCAGTTTAACTGAAAGATGTATTTGCCAGTATTCAGAAATTTGAATGTAAATAGAATTAAAGCAATTTTTAAAAAGGCCAAGATCTATTCTAGCCTCTGCAACCTCTCAATCTAGTGGGAGGCAGACAGACTAAAGAATAATTAAAATATGGCCGGACGTGGTGGCTCAAGCCTGTAATCCCAGCACTTTGGGAGGCCGAGACGGGCGGATCATGAGGTCAGGAGATCAAGACCATCCTGGCTAACACGGTGAAACCCCTTCTCTACTAAAAAAATACAAAAAACTAGCCTCACAAGGTGGCAGGTGCCTGTAGTCCCAGCTACTCGGGAGGCTGAGGCAGGAGAATGGCATAAACCCAGGAGGCGGAGCTTGCAGTGAGCTGAGATCCGGCCACTGCACTCCAGCCTGGGCAACAGAGCGAGACTCTGTCTCAAAAAAAAAAAAATAATAATAATAATAATTAAAATACAAGGCTGGCTTTAATAGTGATAGTAATTCATTGGTTTTCAAAGTGTGGACACTGGACTATCAGGATCAACATCACTTGGTTTAGTAGACTGAATAATGATCCCTCAAAGTTGTCCACATCCTAATCCTCAGGCAAAAGGACTCAGGCATAAATTACCTCTTATGGAAAAAGGGACTTTGCAGATATGATCAAGTTAAGGATGTTGAGATGGAGAGATTATTCTAGATTATCTCAGTAGGCCTAATATAACCACAAGGGTCCTTATAAGAGGAAGACAGGAGGTAAGTGTTAGTAGCAGGAGTTGTGAGGACAGCAGTAAGATGTTGGAGTGATGCAAGAGAAGGGCCATGAGCCAAGGAATGCAGGCATCCTCTAGAAGCTGAGCAAACCAAAAAAATGAATTCTACACTGGAGCCTTCAGAAGGAACAGCCCTGCCAACACCTTGACCTGTTTTGGACATCTGACTACCAGAACTGTAAGAAGATAAATTTGTTTTCTTTTAAGCCATTAAGTTTGTGGTAATTTGTTACAGTAACAGGAGGAAACTAACACACCTGGGAATTTATTTGAAATGCAAAATCTCAGGCCATAATTTATATTTATTCAATCAGAAACTCTGGGGGTGGAACCAATCTATGGTTTAGCAAGCCTTCCAGGTAATTATTATGCTCACTGTATTTTGAGGGCTGCTGTTAGAATTCAGAGAAGGAATTGTACCTGTCTGTACATGAGATAGACTATAATGTTCTGCCATAGGTCACATGCCTGTTTTTTCAACCAATCACTGTATGTTTGTCACAGAGCTTCTCCTGTGGCCACAGGCAATGGTGCATTATGATTGACCAAAAAACCCATGAAATTTCAGGGAGTATCTCAAAGGAAAGAAAATAATGTTACCTGAAGGAGGATGGGATAGCTTGCTAGAGAGACAAAATAAAGGCTGACCACTGTAAGAATATTACTTTAGTGGTCAGATAGGGAAGGAAAGACATTCCAGCATGAGGGAAGAGTTTGCGTAAGGGCCCAGAAGTAGAAAAATGCAGAATGTATTCAAACACAGAACACATTCAAAAATGGCAGAAATGATTATAGTAACAGTATGGCATCAAGAAGGTGTGGGAGGAGGTGACAAGTAGTGGGAAGTAAGCTTGGAGGTCCTTCAATGCCTTACTCATGAGCTTGGATTATGTTCTGTAGTGTTGGGGGCACATACAGTAGTTTCTGAGCAGAGAGTAACATGAGGAATGTGGGCCTTAGAAGGCAAACCCTAGATTCTCACCATTGCCTGAATATCAGGCCCCCTTAGTACTAATCTCTGCCATCCTGTATGCATACTGAATGTTGATTCTGCATGACTGTAGGGATTCTCTATACATACATTTTTATCATTATGTGTTTGATGGTTTTCCCCCTTTGGAAAACTTTGGCTTTCAAACTGTTAGATCACCCACAATAAGAAATACATGTATACACACACACACACACACACACGCACATACAGACACCTTCATGAAACTATACCTTTTATTATTATTTGAGATATATTCTACTGTATTCAAATCTATTGTAGTTTTTAAAAAATTCTCTTTACGATTTCCTAAGTTGATGTCATGACCCACTATTGGATTCTATCCTTTAGTTTGGAACTTACTACTCTAAAGGAAAGGGGCAGTGTTTTATTCACTTCTGCATCTATCAGTTCTTAGCACAGTTCTCTGCCTATGTTAGATCAGCACTAAGGCTTAAATATCAGATCCATGAAGTTTTAGCCAGAGCTGCAAACATTCTTGATACCAAATGATAGCACGTTTCACTTGTCAAATATTGGATGACAGATTATTAAGACACATATACAAAGCTCTGAACATTTGGTGGGTGGGGGTGGAATGAAGGGTCAGTAGAAATGATGATGCATCTTCTCTGTAATTAATGTGAAAGCTTAAGAAGAACATTAGCAGATCAGTTCCTTATAATACCACAATGAAACATTTTCCTCTGATCAGAACTTCTTTAAATGAAATAAGCTTTGCTCTGTAAATTAGGCATGTATCATTTTGGGATGTGAAATCCACAAAACTGTCATCAAATACAGAACAATGAGAGCTATTATGCTAGGATGTACATAGAATTTCAGTTCTGGAAAAGCTATCATTTGAATGGCATTCTCTCTTCCTGCAATATCAAGGAGATCCACAGACACTGATTTCTGGGCTATGGAGCTGGATTAGATGGAATTCTGGAAGGACTTCCCTTTGGTGGATTTTTCACTTTCTGAAATTGATCATTTTCATTAGCTTTACACTGTTTTTGTCTTTATCATTCCAGGTGTGAATTATAATTTTTTGTTTTATCTTACGCTGTCCTCATTTGCATTACTGTTGTGATGTAATGGCTGATTACAGCTCTGTATGAAGAAGTGTTTAGAGACTGTACTTGGGCTCAGCCAAAGTACAAAGTACAAAGATGTCTGCCATGAGTGCAAGCTTCAGGAGTGGTGAGCCTATATGTCCCATGCTTGCCATCCTCAAACAATACATTTGGACAGTCACCTTCCTATGCATCAGTATGAGACTCAGTTTAGGCCCTCCTCCAGATCTGTATGCTTGCCTGGTTTGTGCTGCTCTCATGGTTACAGAGCCAGGTCACTAATGCTGCTGACACCATTGCTACCAAGGGCCAAAGGCTGTTACAGTGACTGCTTCCATTCTCTCAAATCAGCCTGTCATCTCTCTCCAGGGCTCCCATGTTGCCATTGAGGCCTGTGATACACTAGATGGCTCAGCTCCCACGTATGTGCAACCTGGAATTCATCTCCTTCTTACCCCGACTTACTGCCCAAGGGTGCTGTCATTCACACAGCCTGTCTCAGAAGATGGGTCCTGGAGATCTGACAATCAGTTGTGCTGAGTAACAGTGGCAGCCAGCTTGTTCTCCATCCCTCCATTTCCTCCTTCTCTCCCTCTTCCTTCCCTGGATGACACATTCCAATAAATTAGGATTATATAAGATTTTACCTCAGGCTATGCTTTCTGAGGACTCTGGGCTAAGCCAACATCTTAGTAAGTGTGTGAACTACACACACACACACACACACACACACACACACACACACACACACACACACAAGAAGGTAAATCAGATTGAGCCAAAAGGAGCCATCAGAGGTTACTTAGTTAAGTATCTGTCCAAGGAGGCAAGGAGTCCTTGAAAAGAAGCTTATATGTACTTTCAGGGGAATGGGGGAGGCTGAGTCAATCATAGTGTTTTTTATCCAACCCAGCCCCAGAGAGCTGGTCTGAGCTCCACAGAAGGAGGACTCTTTAAGTAAAAGCCAAATGGAAACGGACCATGAGATGAGAGATTAGTAAGATTCATCCACTTCCTTGCTATTAACAATTTAAATAGTGATGGAACTTCATGGAGGATCCCTGAGTCAAAATGATGTTCTAGTACTGGAATTCAATGTTAATACTTATAAAGATTAAAGTCTCATGGAAGAGAAAGGCAATAAGCAGTGAATAGCCAAAGAAAGAAAATAATGGCAGTTTATCACAGCATACAAGTGATAGGAAGGAAATGAAGAGTTGCAATAGAGAATAACAGAGTGAGGTGGGGAGAGTCCCCATTGCGATCTGTTAGTAAGGGAAGGCCTTTCTGTGGAGGTGATACAAAAGGGGAGGAGGGAGAGCCTTCCGAGCAGGAAGGACAGCAAATGGAAGGCCCTGAGGTGGAAAAGAAAGCAGACCAAGCTGATTATATTTATGAAGCGTTTACTATTGACTGGCACTATTCCTAGCACTGTACATGTTACATCTCACTTTATTTCTAATAATCCAGTGAGATATGTAACTTCCCATGTATAGAAACTGAAGTGCAGGGAAGCTAAGAAGCTGGCCCAAGGCTCCACAGTACACAGTGTAAGCAGAAAACCTGGAATTCTGACCCAGGGTTCTCATGGGAAGCAGTGGACTTTGAGTTTATAACCTTCACTGGACTGTCTCCTGCAGAGCAAGGCTGGGGCCAAGTCCTGGAAGGCCTCGTAGGCCAGGGCCAAGAGCTTTGACTTTATTCTGAGTGTAGCAGGGAAAGCACTGAAGGGTTTTAAGTCCAGGAAGACATGATCTATTTAGTGTTTTTACAAGATCTCTCTTGCTACTTTGTGCAGAATGAACTGGAAGGGCAAGACTGGAAGCAGGACATTGGAGGCTCTGGTAGAGGCCCAGGTAAGAGGTGATGGTCATTAATAAGCAACCAACAGTGTGTCTGCTGGCCAAGGTGGGAGAATCACTTGAGTCCAGGAGTTTGAGACCAGCCTGGGCAACATGGCAAGACCCCATCTCTAAAAAAAAAAGTCAGATATGGTGGTGCACACCTGTAGTCCCAGCTACTCAGGAGACTGAGAAAGGAGGATCACTGGAGCCCAGGAGTTTGAGGCTACAGTGAGCTATGATCATACCACTGTACTTCAGTCCTGGCGACAGAGCAAGACCCTGTCTCAAAAAAGGAAAGAAGTGGCTGGGCATGCTGGCTCATGCCTGTAATCCTAGCACTTTGGGAGGCCGAGGTGGGCGGACTGCCTGAGCTCAGGAGTTCAAGACCAGCCTGGGCAACACGGTGAAACCCCTTCTCTACTAAAATACAAAAAAAAAAAAAAAAAGAAAAAAAAATTAGCCAGGTGTGGTGGCGGGCACCTGTAGTCCCAGTACTCGGGAGGCTGAGGCAGGAGAATTGCTTGAACCCAGGAGGCGGAGCTTGCAGTGAGCCGAGATTGTGCTGCTGCACTGCAGCCTGGGTGACAGAGGAAGACTATGTCTCAAAAAAAAAAAAAAAAAAAGGAAGAAAGGAAGGAAGGGGATAAGGAGAAAAGGCCTGGTCAGAGATGTTGCCTTGGGACCTTAGCAAACTTTCACTTTTATTCAACCCAGGCAGTAGAAGGTGACAGTGTTGGGCAGAAGGGTATTATCCGCATTTCTGCATGGAGCATCCCAGCATGGCTTTCATGCCAGACGTACTGAGGCAGCCAGGGCTGCTGCTGCCTTGCAGAGCCCTTGGCTATGGCCCCTGAGGAAAGGAAACACTCTTCAGGAGGACACTAGAGACAGGGTCCATGGCTAGGCATTGTCCTCGAGAGGGAGGCCCTCAACAGAAAGGAAAAGCAGGGTACCATGGGAGATTGTGTGAGTGAGAGCACACAGGGGATTGCTAAAGTGGGGGGCTGCGAGGTGTTAACATGACCTCATTTGTACCTAAACAGGTATTTGTAGTATGCTTGAATTTATGTTCATTTTTGACTATTGGCAACTGCTCAGAAAGGTTGAAATTCAGAAATAAAAGGAATCATGAAGTCAGGAAAAGTGCTAGGCTGCCAGGTGGCTAGAGTTTATATTGAGGCACACACATTTAGATTTTTCCCATTTTCCTTTGTCATGCTGACTTCATCTAGAGAAAGAAAAGCATCCAGTGTAACTGTCCCCGTTCCCCAATCTTTTCCTGAGATGGACTCAATAAAGAGTGGGAGGGGTCTGAGACCTACTGGGCATACATTTGTGGGACTGACGTCTGGGAGTTATGAGTAGGCAGAGAGGCAATTTTCGTTTTCTGTGATAACTTCCCACAGTAAGCAGGTGGGAGGGTGAGGTGATTGATGAGCTAAATTAGATGGAAAGTGGCTCAAATCAGATTCTAGGTGATTGCTCCTGCCTCTCGACTCGCTACACTTATTTTCCATTCCACTCATTTAGCAAATGATCATGGTCTGTCTTGTGGCATTCCTTATATTGTTGCTTCATTCTTTAACATTTTTGTGGGTTTTTTTTCCCTCTTCTTTCTTCAGCTATGTCAGTTACTCCTTAGAGGCAGAAAAGATGTTTTGTTTGTTATTTTTTTATCCTTCTTTTGCTTTATACAGAGTAAATGCACAATGATTCCCTGTTGTTTGACTGATAGTTGCTGTTGGAGATGGAATGTTTTCTAAAGAATGTTGCTGAATTTATCTTGTCTTAGATACGTGGAAAGTAGGGATAAGGAAGAGGCTCAGTGCATTTCAGTTTAAAATATGCAGCCTTTGAGTAGATGAATTTGAGATAACTCTGTTCTGGTCAGCATAGCTCAGCCACAGAAATAGTTTAGTTTTTCATAGCAGTGAAACTTCCTTTCTCTAAACAGCAGATGAGGTTGAATCACATGAAATTGCCAGTATTTGAGCAACAACATGGCAATATCATGTGGCTCAATCTAATAAGACAGATGAGCTGACAATAATTTATTCCTCTGACTAAGTCTGAGATGGAAATGAGCTAATGGGAAGCAGGCCCCTCTTCTGCTGTCACAGCTTGGGGGAGAGAGACCAGTGAAATGCAGATCCTGGGACAGAGGAGGTGATGGCAGGGGCAGGAATCCCTGAATGAGCAATGATTCTTGTCGTGAGTTGGCACTTCTGTGGCTGGCACATCCTTCCTGCTCTGATGCTGCCCCGAGACCCTTTAGTGTCACCTAAACAGAAGTCATGATGGGCCCAGCAGGGTCAGGCATGATCCATAGGAGTTATAACACCCATTCACTGCCAGCCTGGTCTGCCCTGGAGAACTGCCAGAGAAGGCAGGATATGGCAGCTAATGTCACTACTTCCCAATTTTCTTCTATTTCCCTCTTTGTCTCTACCACACCCAATAAAGTATCTCCTCCTCCTTTTTCCCTCTTTATTAAACCCTGAGTTTTGAGTGCTGGTTCAGTCTGCTGACGTGGGAAGGTTAGAGAAGGCTGGCATTAGCTGTTTTTCCTTTAATTCCTCTGGTTAACACTGAAGTATTATCTAGATTCCTTTAGAGAAACTCAGATTCCCCAGCTGGATCACATGGGAATGAAGGGACACTTTTGCCTTATTTACTGCGGGAGCAAAGGGAGCCTGACTTCAGGTTGGAGGAGAGAGACTGGGAAAAGGGGAGCTTGAGAATAAGAGAAATCTGTCATTGGAAACAGGAGCCAGAGAAGTCCAGAAGAGAAAGTCTAAGAACTGAATTAATTGAGAGCAAGAAAATCATCAGATGTATTTTCATCATTTGATACAGCAAGAAATATTTTCAAAACCCAGTCTGTTCTGGATTTTGTCATTACCAAAAGCAAGATCAGAGAATGACTTTCTGGAGTCAGAAAAGTATTTGAAATGGGAAGACATGCTTCGCTTAATGTGGTTACAACTCTACACAACCCATAGCTGTAGATATAAGAAGGAGCCAATGTCACAGTATTAAGAAAAATTAATATGTATTTAAGCATTGTCACACCCTACCTTCCTTTTTATTACCTGTAGATAGGCTCTTAGTCATTCACTCCATAATGAATGTGAACCTGCCTGATGGTGCACATGATCTCATTTGTTCCTTGTAGCAGCCCCGAGAGTTAAAAAATGGCATGCCCAGTTTATAGATGGAGAAAATGAATTTCAGAGGGATTCAAAAAACTCACCTGTGACCACACAGATTGCAAATCAATTGCAAAGTTGAAATTCCAACCCAAGTTTATTTGATTCTAGAACCAGTGCTTTTTAGAGTATGTCATGCTTTATTTCTCTTTACTGCAGGCTCCTGTAAAAAGAAGGAGTCAAGTGAAATCCCTGTAAAGAAAAAGGTCCAGGATAGGCCACTGCCCCAGGCTCAAAGACTAAGCCTGAGGCTTGGGTTTCCCTAAGAGCAGAAGTGCAGAATCTGAGGCTCCACCCCATCATGAGAAATGGCATTTTAACAAGATCACCAACTGAAGCAGAATTTGAGGCCCCACTCTAGAATCAGAATCCACATTTTAATAAGACTCCCAAGAGATTTGTAGCCACATTCTGGAAGCCCTACCCTAACCACCACAAAGCTGCTTCTGTCTACTTCCTTCATCTTGGGTTCTTTAAGGACCTGGCTCAAGGAAAGCACATGGTTGATGATTGCCCAGGTGTTAACTGACAAGACAACCATAAACAATAGGAGTCAGGCTTATTTTTTCTCTTTTCCTTTGATACCCTCTCTTCTCTTTCCACTGTTTTTTCACTTGCCTGTATGCCAATGAAATGAGAAAAGAATGAAAGAAAGAGCATAAAATTAAGGACTAGGAATTTCTGGCAAGGGTTTTCTGTGCCAGCATCATGCCTCCTTCCAAAATTGTGCTAAGCAACATGGTTAGCAATGATGCTCTCTTTCTGTTTTTGTTTTTGAGACGGAGTTTCACTCTTGTTGTCCAGGCTGGAGTGCAATGGCGAGATCTCAGCTCAATGCAACCTCCACCTCCCGGGTTCAAATTATTCTCCTGCTTCAGCCTTCTGAGTAGCTGGGATTGCAGGCATGCGCCACCACGCCTGACTAATTTTGTATTTTTAGTAGAAACGGGGTTTCTCCATGTTGGTGAGGCTAGTCTGGAACTCCCGACCTCAGGTGATTCACCCATCTCAGCCTCCCAAAGTGCTGGGATTACAGGCGTGACCCACCGCACCTGGCCACCATGACTGTCTTGACAGAGCATGCCAGCATCCCCCACGCTCAGCACACACTTTTCTGAATTATTACAGCGCCTGCAATTGTTTGGAAAGCTGAGCACATTTGCTTGTTTGTTCAATCCAGACAACAGCTCTGTAGGTTTTATTTGTGTTTCCCACACACTCATACATTCAAGTTTCTTAAGGGTGGCTGGGCAAAAATATGATACATTTCAACTTTTAAGGACAAATTTGAGGTAATCGCCACTGACTGAACCCCAGGGTTCAGAGTGGTTCGTTTTGGTCAGAATACTGAACTAGCCACTGGTAATGCTGGCTGCTCTTCACCACCCAGGTTCACTCTTAGCTCTGAGAATTATGCCATTTGCTTCTGCTTCCAGCAATAGTGAAAATTAGCTTACACAATTTTCGCTCCCTCATTTTTTACCCTGTGTGTGATTAGGAATGAACTGTGAAGCAGAAAGAAGACAAAAAAATTGTATAAGCTGGGTCTACCCTACCCTGTGGTCTGAACAGTAATTCAGCAAATGCGTCTTGGGAGTCAACAGGAAACTCATATACCCATCATCAGACCGTCATGTTGATGATGAAAACAAGTCAGACTTCTTTCCTACAGGGCTTACTTTCCAACTTGCCAATATGTAAATTCTTTAGCAGGAGTTAATAAAGGAAATCCTTTAATAGAAATTAAGGTCCCTTTTTAAAAATGAAAAAAACAAACAGGTATTCAGAGCACTTGAGTTTTCAGTTAATAGTGGATCTGGTGAGGAAACATTTCTTTGCTGTCCCTGCCTCCAGGGTAAAAGAAAATATTGAGGAAGGAAGAAATGAGATTCAAGTTCTAAGAAAATTTGGAGAGCCAAATGATATTATATACACAGGTGTGGAATGAGGAATATTTTGTTTCATATACCACATCTTTCATTCATCAAATCACTGTCCTCCTCAAGGGTTCATTAAGAAAACATGTTCTTCACAGAAACAGTAATGAAACAACAGTTGGTACCACCAGGTAAAACAAAACAGAATATGGGACTACTTCTTTGCCTCTGTAGAATATCACCCTGTGGCATTATGTTTCACTCATTCTTATAGATACCTGGTTTTTGTTTGTCTGTTTTAAAGATAGTGTCATCTGTGGATCTGGGTTTGAGGTGGTGAACTTGCATTGGGTTGTTTCAAAGTATGTTCTGAGGCCGGGTGCGGTGGCTCACATCTGGAATCCCAGCACTTTGGGAGGCCAAGGCAGGCACATCACTTGAGATCAGAAGTTCAAGATCAGCCTGGCCAACATGGTAAAACCCTGTCTCGACTAAAAATACAAAAATTAGCCAGGCATGATAGCAGGTGCCTGTAATTCCAGCTACTTGGGAGGCTGAGTCAAGAGAATCACTTGAACCCGGGAGGTGGAGGTTGCAGTGGGCCAAGACCCCACCACTGCACTCCAGCTTGGGCAACAGAGTGAGACTCCATCTCAAAAAAAGTAAAACGAAAAATACAAAGTATATTCGGAGACGTTATCCTGAAGAAAGCATCTCGCTTCAAATGCTTTATGAAAATATTTAGTGAAGTTAATAAATGGTCTAAGAATTGCCACTGTGTAGAAAGAGTTGATTTGATTTCATTTCAGAAAAGTCTTAATCTGAAATTAGCGTTGGTAATGATTTGAATATGTGTAATTCTCTTAGCCTAAGATGTGGAGTATATGTCAAATTATATGCTTTATTCAACTTGTAAGCTACTGGTGAGTCATGAGACAATTTAGGGATTGCTTTTAGTGAAATTAAATAGGATAGAAAATATGAGAGTTCATTGGTAATTTGGTAAGAGTTTTGTAGCTATATATGTATACACAGTCATATTACCGATAGGTAGAGAAATACTTTTCACTGTGGGCCATATTCAAAAAAAGTTTGAAAACTCCTGCCTTGATGAATTTTGGCATGGTCAAAACATGGTATCAGCCAGGATTGGCACACTAAAAATTTTACTTTACATAACCAACAAGCTTGTCATTGTTCTTCTGATTTCTCATTTATTTGGGGATTTTGAAATGGCTATACTTCTTTTGTAATCTTTCCCTCTTTTGTCTGTTCCCCCCAGAGACAGTGGTTAGTTGTGAATGAGGGAAATAAAGCCATACTTCAAAGTTCAGCATACATTAACTGGGCATATTTTCAGAGGAGGAAATATTTCATATATTCTTTAAAATTAATAATTCTGACATGTGCCTGCCTCATAGCTTTTCAGTTACCATGACTCACATTAATTTTACCTTAATGCCACTGTTTGACATTAGATGCCTCTCCAGAGAGGAAGAAAATCATCCAGAAATTAGGTGTATAAAGGTTATTAAACTAATATTTAAAGTTCTGGCCTTGCACATTTTACTTTCCTCCTAATTAAATGCCATTAGTAGAAATGTATGATCCTCAGTATGTGCACCTGCTTGAATTCATGTCCACTTGAAGGACAATAAAGATGCTGAGGAATTCTCATTTTATTTGCAGCCTTTCTCCTGGGAATATTACTTATAGCTACCATTAGTAACCATAACATTATGCCAACGCTGAAGACAGAATTTTAAAAACGTGAAACACATAGAGACTTCCTTCTTTCTTGGAAACTTCTGTAACTTGCTTCATCCCCAAATAACTAAGGTCTGTGAGGAATAGGTGAAAAATGCCAATAATACTCTAACTTTGGAACTTCAAGAATGGGACTATGTTATTTGACATTGTTGATAAATTTCAGGCCTCATGTCTTGGGCATCCTGTAAATATAGGTGGGAAAGTAAAACATTATCAGTGGACTGGAATAAATTTTATCACCACCAAAACATGTTCCTAATGCTACTGCATCTTTTCAGTTTTGTACTTAAACCTGAGGGTTAATCATGCATGTTGACAGACTTGGTTGCTGCTACACACTTTTTTGGTATAGCTATATTAGTAAGAACTCTTGGTTCCAGGTCTGAAATCCAGTCCTACTAAACTGGCTTAGGCAACAAAGGGCATTTATTGATTCATATAACTGAAAAGTTTTAAGTAGTTTTGGCTTTAGTCTTAGGCAGGTCTTCTTTATGTGGTGATAACCACATTGAATTTTTCATTCTATTCGTTTACCAACCCAGCAGCAATTCTCTTTCCAGTAGTGTTCATAAAATCCAAGTACTGAGTCTCACTGGAATAATGTAGATCACATGCTCATTTCTGAACCAATAACTCTGGCCAATGGGATGAACAGGGACTGACCAGACCTGAGTCCCATTCTTACATTTATATTCTAAAGGCAGGAGGAGAAGCAGGTTCTCTAAAGGGAAAAAATAGTGGCTATTACAAAGCAAGGTTTTATGTAAATTTAGGGTAAGCAAAAATGGGAAATGTTACTGCAGAGGTTTTCTACTGGCTATTTCAAATAACTTTGATGTCATTCATTTTAAAAAACTGGTAATATTAACTATATGGCCACCTGAGTTATCCATTTAACAAATATGTAGTGAGCCAGCATAGACATTCCCTTTAATGTCTCTGAGCCTGTGAATTGTGTGTATGATTTTGAACAAGTATCTGTAATATTTTATTAAATGATTTTCATCACCCTGGGTAATAAACAGGTGATTTGACTTAGTAGAATGCAGGTGCTATTTTTAATACTTAGTGCTCTCTGGAGGGCTTCCAAATAATAATAGCATCTTTAAAAGCTTTGGATTCCCCAAGGAGCAATAAAATTGTGCTGAGTATTGTCTGTGATAAATAACACATCTCCCTTCTCCACTCTTCCATATTCCTACTTGAGAAAGCTTTAGATTTCCTGACATTATCTGAGGGTTGATTGCCTAGTGAAGGTCAATACTTGTTTGTTTTCCATTACTACGTGTTTCTTTGTGATGATATCGAAATGATGAGAACATGACCAGCTTTTAAAATATTAAAAATCAGGGAAAATAAAAGCATGAATACATCAACAAGGAGCATAACTTAAGATTTTCCACTTAAGTGGAAACAGCTTAAATTCTTTCCTGACCAGTGGAGTTCAGGGCTACCAAGAAAGGACTGGAGGAAACAAGATCCCAGAGGAAAGGAGCCACAGAGATGTAAGTTCAACATACTGCATGGAATTTTCCCTTGAGGCCTTTTTGTACACTCCCAGGGAGAGACAACAAAATATAAAGCTGAAAACATCTAATACAGGAGCAAATGGCAAAGCAGATATTGTAGCAGTCTCACAGTGTCTCACAGAGTTCAGGGCTTTCAAAGAGGTAGGACCATGGAAATACTCAAGGTCCTTGAGGGCCCTGTAGAACTACATCGTAGGGTAAGAGCAAACTGGAAATATACCAGCCTCAACTGGATTAAGATGATTTTCCTGTACTGTATCTGCCTGCCAGAAGAAAATCAAATCATCTTTGGAGAAAGATAACATCATTCAAAACTTGTACAATTTCCATAAGCAATGTATCTGTCACTCACTAAAAAGTAGTAGACATGCCAGGAAACAAGAAAAAATGACCAAAAATCAAGAGACAAAATCCGCCAAAAGTAACAGATCTAAAAGTGATTGAGATATTGGAGCTATAAGATACAGACTTTCAAATAACACATGAATATGTTCAAGAAGAGACAGAGAATTTCACCAGAGATCTAGATACTATGAAAGGAATCAAATGTACAACATAAAACTAAAAATTACAGTAAGTGCAATTTAAAACTCAGTAAATAGGTTTAATAATAGAGTTGACACATCACAAAAGAGGATTCATGATCTGGAAAATAGATGAGCAGAAAATGTCCAGATTAAAGCAGAGTGGAAAAGAGAATGCAAAAATAAAGAAAATTTTACAAGAGACATATTGGTTAGTGTAAAGGTCTGGGTCAGGTAATTGGAGGTCCAAGAGGAGATTTCAGAGAAGATGGGTCAGAAGTATTATTTGAAGAACAGCAGTAAAGAATTTTCCAAAATTAATGAATGATATCAAGCCATAGATTCAAGAAACTATATAAGAAAAAAAAGTCAAATAAAATATGGAGGCATATTGTAGTAAAACTGCTTAAAAATTGAAGACAAATAAATGAATCTTAAAAGCATCCCGATGAAAAAAGATACATTTTCAAAGGCACACCAATGAGACATACAGCTAATTTTTAAACCAAAACAATGGAACCAAGAAAACAATGGGATGCCATGTTTAAAGTGCCAAGAAAGTAATTGCCAATTCAGAATTTCATACCTACCAAATACATCCTTTAAAAAACACATTTTTAGAAAAATCAAAACTGAGATAATTAATTATCAGCATATCTATATCAAAATTATTAAAAGGAGCCCTTCAGTCAGAGGAAATGGTCCCAGTTGAAATCATGTAAATGAAGGAGGGCATGAAGAACACCAAAAAGTATAAATATATAAGTAAGTGTGTATGAATACAGATTGTTTAAAACAATCAAAGTAATCTTTAGTGGAGTTTAACTCTTGTAACTAAAGATAGAACAATTTAAGCACTCATTGACAGTAACTGCAGCAGATGCAAATTCGTCAAATATTTTAAATCCATGAATTCATAATGTTAAGAATAATTATAACCAATTGGTTACCATGGGAAGATGTTAGTGAACAATTTGTTATTTTGAAAAATGGTATACAAACGTAAAAAATCAAGCATTTGTTCCACATCTTTTTTATGACTAAGTAAACATAGATGGGGGAATTTTCTCTTGATAATAGGATTCCTGCTAATAAATGTTTTAAAAGTATAATATTCTTATTTTTATTATAATGAATTAATGGATCCAGGCCTTGAACATTTATGGGAAAAGAGAAAAGAACATAAACCACTAGCCATGACGTAATCTTACCAATAACAAAACAAACGAACTTGAATCTGATCACGCCTCTAGATCTAACTGCAAACAAACAGAAATTACAGCTAGGAAGCATCTTATTTAACACAATACCATGGGGGAAAAGAATCAGAGAGTGGGAAACTTCAGTTCCAACAAGCCACTTTCTCCAATGCATAGATAGCAAGGGGGAAAAAAAAAGATTGAGGGAGAATCAATAGGTTAAATTAAGCTTAAAGGACAAATCAACCAATCACAGTATGCAGAATTTATTTGGCTCTTCATTTCAAAATACCTATAAAAATAGTTATCGCATTTGAGACATTTGGAAGTTTGAGCATTTCCAGAGTCTTTGATGGTATTATGGCATTATTTATGTATTGAGATGGAGTCTCACTTTGTCACCCAGGCTGCACACTGCAATCTCCCGGGTTTAAGTGATTCTCCTGCCTCAGACTCCCGAGTAGCTGGGACTACAGGCATGCACCACCATGCCTGGCTAACATTTGTACTTTTTAGTACAGATGGAGTTTTACCATGTTGGCCAGACTGGTCTCGAACTCCTGACCTCAAGTGATCCGCCTGCGTCTGCCTCCCAAAGTGTTGGGATTACAGGTGTGAGCCACTGCGCCTGGCCCATTATCATTATTTTTTGTATGTTTGATAATGACGTCATAGTTATATGTTAGAAAAAGCGTACTCATCTTTTGGATATACATACTGAAATAGTCATAAGAAATGTAATATGATGTTTGGAATTTGTTTTAAAATAATATATTTGGAGAGAAAATGGATGGGGATAGAGATGGAACAAGATTGGTCACGAGCTAATGATTGCTAAGGCAGGATATGAAGGCATGAATATGAAGCTTTCATTAGATTATTAAGTCTATTTTTGCATATGTTGGGAATTATCCATAATAAAAAGCTTGAAAAATAAAATATATGTAGAATTAAAATAAAGGCAACAAACAATAACAGGTAGAGTAAGAGTGGATTAAATGAAGTTAAAATAATGTGAAATCCTTATCCAGACAGGACAAAAGTATCAATTATGGTAGTTTCTAATAAGTCAAGAAATCATATTTTCGTTTCTAGGGTAACCACTTAAAGAATGTACAATTACCAAGCTGATAGAGGGAGAAAATAGATAATATGAAATATATTTGTTTAATTGAAGACAAAAGGAGAATTTAGGAACAAAAAACTGTGAGACAAATAAAGAATATATTAAGATAGTGATATGAATATAAATATAACCATAATTATATTAATACAAAAGACTACTTCTATTTAAAAACAGATTATTAGACTGGATTATTAAAACAAGACAACTGTAAGCTAACTATGTGAGGTACAATCTAAATACAAATCCCTATAAAGATTCAAAGTTGTAGAAAGAGAAACATTGTGCAAACATACAATATTCCAAAAGAAGCAGACAATAGCTATATGTATAGGCACACATAGTATGGTCTCAAAATATTCAAAAGCAAATAACAGCACTAAAAAAGAGAAATATACAAATCTTCAGTCTTAGTTGGAATTTTACCATACCTCTTCAGGTAGTTAATAGAATATGAAGACAAAATATCAGTAAACAGCTGGGCGTGGTAGCTCACACCTGTAATCCCAACACTTTGGGAGGCCGAGGCAGGCAGATTGCTTGAGTCTAGGAGTTTAAGACCAGCCTGGACAACATGGCAAAACTCCATTTCTACAAAACCAAAAAATCCAGAAGGCTGAGGTGGGAGGCTCACTTGAGCCCGGGAGGCAGAAGTTGCGGTGAGCTGTGATCATGCCACTGCACTCCAGCCTAGGCAATAGAGGGAGACCCTGTCTGAAAACAAAACAAACAAAAAAGTCAGTAAGCATATAGAAGATTCAAACACCACTTGTAACAAAGTTAATTAATATATAGAACACTGCAACAACCAAATAAAGAACATACATTTTTAAATATTTAGTAAAAATAATATATACCTAGACATTAGCACTTCTTAACAAATTTCAAAGGCTTAAAACCATAGAGTTTATCTTCTGTTCACCATAGTATTAAGGTGGAAATCAGTAATAAAACGATAATGATAGAATTCCAATACTTGGAAATTAGGTAATGTTTTCTTCCCTATGTTTCAAAGAAAGTAATCACAATGAAAAAAATATTTCTGATAATGAAAATGTAACACATGAAGCTTTGATATTGCAGCTAAAGCAGTTTTTATATGGAAATTTATAGCCTTAAATTCTTAGAAAAGAATAAAGCCTGAAAATTAGTAATCTAGTAATCACTGTCAAGAATCTAAAAAATAAGCAGAATAAATGCAAAGAAAGTAGAAGAAAATAAAGAGCAGAAGTTATTGAAATAAAAATCAGAAATAGGCCGGGCGCGGTGGCTCAAGCCTGTAATCCCAGCACTTTGGGAGGCCGAGACGGGCGGATCACGAGGTCAGGAGATCGAGACCATCCTGGCTAACATGATGAAACCCCGTCTGTACTAAAAAATACAAAAAAAACTAGCCGGGCGAGGTGGCGGGCGCCTGTAGTCCCAGCTACTCGGGAGGCTGAGGCAGGAGAATGGCATAAACCCGGGAGGCGGAGCTTGCAGTGAGTTGAGATCGGGCCACTGCACTCCAGCCTGAGCGACAGAGAAAGACTCCGTCTCAAAAAAAAAAAAAAAAAAAAAAAAAAAAAAAAAAAAATCAGAAATAAAAAAGCACTAAAAAAGATATTACTAAGATTTTATGCCAATAAATTTGAACATTTAAATGAAATGGTTAAATTCCTTGAAAACACAACTACATTTGATATAATATATTTTTAGGGAATCTGAATTATCCTATATCTATTACAGAAATTAGCTTCATAATTAGAAGTCTTTTCACAAAAAAAAGGCCATTTAAATTTACCAGCAAATTCTTCCAAACATTTAAGGAAGAAGCAATATCAGTTGTATATAAACTCACATCATTAGACCAGCATAACCTTGACCCCAAAGATGAGGCATATTAAATGAAAAGAAAGACAACAGTTCAATTTTTCTCACGAAGATAGATGAAAAAAAAAAAAATCCTAACCAAAACATTAGTAAATCAAATCCAGTCATATATATAAAGAATAATTTATCATTATCAAATTGGGTTTGTTCCAGGAATACAAACTATCTGAAAATCAGTCAATGCAATTTACCACATTAATAAGAGTAAAACTGAGAAACCATATCATCATCTCAATAGATAAGGGGAAAGAATTGATAAAATTAAACACATTCATTCATGGTAAAATCTCTGCAAAATGGGTATAGAGCTGAACTTCCTTATTCAGATAAATATTTATTTTTAAAAACTACAGCAGGGGCTGGGCGTGGTGGCCTGTAATCCCAGCACTTTGGGAGGCCAAGGTGGATGGATCACGAGGTCGGAAGTTCGAGACCAGCCTGGCCAATATGGTGAAATCCTGTCTCTAATAAAAATTCAAAAACTAGCTGAGCCTGGTGGCGGGCGCCTGTAGTCCCAGCTACTCAGGAGGCTGAGGCAGGAGAATTGTTTGAACCCCAGGAGCTTGCAGTGAGCCAAGATCACGCCACTGCACTCCCCCACTGGGTGACAGAGTGAGACTCCGTCTCAAAGAGAAAAAAAAAATAGATTAAAAAAAAACCTACAGCAAACTTCATACGTAATTTGAAATATTAACAATTTTCTTGTTGAGATCATAAATATGTTTATTATTTCCATTTTTATTCATCATTATGTTGGAGACCCTAGTCAGTTTAATATAATCTTGTGATGGGCAAGAATCTGTGTTTTTAACAAGCCACAAGGTGACGTTTTTGCATTCTAGTGTGGATAACCTCATGACTACATGGGCTAAGATGTGATTTGCTCCTTAGTTTGAAGTGATCACAGCCTAAAAGTTGGAAAGGTGTGAGGAGAAGTACATTTCTGCTCTCAACTGGGGCTGCCATTCTGGCAACACCTTGGATCAGACTGGACATGGATCTTGCCACTTCCCCTTAAAAATTGTTTTTGTTTACCAATACGATATTCACCAGATTTCTTACTAATATATTTTTTTAGTTGATCAGAAGCAAGCAATTCCACATGCATATTGGCACAATTTACTTTTATTTACCTACAGTTGGATTTTAAATTGTAGTGGTGAGTTAGCATATTTTTTTTTATACATGGCATTCAAATATGGCTGAGCCCTCTTACAATGTCAGTGGTCAATTTGTAGATTATATACCGTGGGCCAGTCTGATCATGGTCCTAGAAAAATAATTATATATAGTGAAAGTCTAGTGTAATGAATTTGGTTTCCATGATGAATGTTGCCCCTCACTAGCCTGGCATTACCAAGCAGTGACACTATTTTATTGATCTTGTTTTTCATATCTGCTCTTTTTTCGATTTTTCTTACAAACTAATGCCTGCTCCTAAAACTTAAACACTGTATAAGCATAAAATGAATAGCAGAAATCCCCTATACTTGCACTCCAAAACTATTTTTCAGCAGTAACCACTGACACTTTTGTCCCATCCTTTTTACCTATGTATTTATGTATACTTTTCTATATTGTTTTCAAAGTCATCAACTTGCTATCTAGTCTTTCAAAATTCAAGTGTAAATATTGAAACCACGGTTAATCCTTCTTATCAAATTTGACAAACAGGCAGTCAATACACCAAACTCTTAGGTATTTGCAATGCTCGTTATTTCACATTGTTTCGTTTGTTTAAAGGATCAAGCAATGCATTGGGGAAGGAATGATTACCACCAATATGGTGTAACAGCACTGTTTCTTTTGTTCCCAGAGCAACATTCATACATATTCCCACAAATACATTTATGTTCTCATTCAGTGAATCACTGCCAGGAACAGGAAGCACATATACTACTGCTGATGGAAAATGGCTAAGGAGGTGAGCAAAGCAATTTACAATATATCAAGCTAAGAGTAACAGTAATGTATTTTTATAAGAAGATACTATTTATATTTAACATCAAATGTATATTTAAATTTTTGATTTCTCTATTCCATAAGGCATAAACATCCCCATACTGACCATGGTGGAATATGAGTAAGAATCATGATAGTTTTTGAAAGAGAAGTATTACATGTACTGAGATAAATTTCTCTAACTATAAAAGCATCAGCTGATTGGGAGTACAATTATAGACCAAATCAAATACTGCACCTTAGGACTTTATGTGTAAAATGTACCACAGTTCTCTTACCCAATTAATTACCAATTCCTAAATATCTTTCAGATTTGTCACATTTTAACGTATCTTCTGTTCCAATTGTAGTTTAACTTATAATCACTGCTACAATAGCCTCTTAAGTGATACCCTTGCAGTCACTCTTGTCTCCTTCCAATCCATTTTCCACACTATAGCTTGAAAGAGATTTTTAAGATGGTAATTGAATTATGCCACCGTCCTGGTGGAAACCATTCATTTCCACCATTTAAAAGCCTCTCTTGATTCTCCCATCTTGCTTCCCTAGTTTCTGCACGCAAACTACACTGCCCTTTTTCTTCCTCAAAGTCTCTTTCTGCCTGCCACAGAGCATTTGCACATTCTTGTTTCCTCAGCCCCATGAAACTTTGTTTTCTTCATCTCCAGTGGCTTCATTTTCTCTCTTCAGATTTCAACTCAAATGTTTTCTCCTCTCTAAACTAGGCGAACCCCTTATGGGCACCTGTCACTGTTCTGCATTACTATTTCATCACTGCCTTTCTCCCCAACAAGACAGTCAGCTCTGGGTGTTCAGAAACCACGTATAATATGTTTTTGCTCAGTTGCCAGCTCAGCTTGGCATATGCTGTTTGTTGAACGTACAAAAGAATGTATGTACATTTGTAAATAGAATAGAGATAAGATTATTGCAGCTGATGATATGATATGTGACTAATTATGGGAAATAACTTCAAAGGGACGTCCGGGGCAGAAGTTCTGATGAAATATAAATGAAAGGGCTGATTTTTCAGATAAGGTAATTGAGGCTCATGAGTTAAGAAATTAGCACATGGAATCCCAGTCACTGACAGAGCCAGAATTTCAACCTAGGTCTGCCTGATAGCACCAGTATGCCCAAGAGCAGTTACATGTATAAAGCCTTTAAATAAGCATGATAAATGCTGCATACTCTATCCTTCTGGAAATTCATGAGGACCATTATGAATATTAAAGACGGACAATTCCTGGAGTAAGGAAACCTACTTAAGTTAATGTTAATATCCTTTTCATTTGGCAAATTCCCTGAATGGAATTCACCTTGGCAAATGTGGCTATCATTTCTTCATTTATTCCTTTGTCCTTAGTTTGCTTTTCCTGTCCTTACTACATTGATTATAATTCCATTGCTAAATAATTCTTTCCAAAGAAGACATTTGCCAAATACTTCCACCTAGCTGGAAGGAGAAGACAAAACTCCCCTCTGTTCAACATAAAACATTGTCTTTTAAAGTTAATCTGTCATAACTTAGGGTCAGGTGTCCAAAGACGTGGACCTTGTTTAACCTTCTTTCTGTCTCAGCTATACTTACTGCCATGAAATTATGCTCTGTCCCTCCCATATCATTTAGGCTACCAAATTGCACATGATCAAGGGCCACCAGACCTGGAATGGCAGTCAAAATTAGAACATTGCAACTATTTTTCATGAATAAAGAGAAACATTTGGTCAAACTCGAGTCCAATTACCAATGATAAAACATACGAGTGTGACCTTTAATAATTGCTAAAGAACAAGACTTAACTATAAATGATACTACATCTGTTTTATTTTTAGCTTATTTTGTTTAAAAATTAATTCTTGCTAAACAGTTCTCGGTGCTAGGGAAATTTGCCAAGGCTCATTTCTTTAAAATGGAACATAAGTCTTGCTGGACGTGCATATACTGTACTTCTCCAGATTTCTCATAAGTTTAAATATATGGATTTTATGTCTGGGTAGAGAATTTTACCATACCTTATTCTGTACCAGGTATATTTATATCTATATCAATACAGGAATGTTGAGAAAATCTATGCATATCTACAAACTGACAGGAGGTGCTGTGAAGGATTTTTAGCTTAAATATGAGTACAGATTCTCAAAAGCCCCACAGCAATGTGATTTTGAGTTTGTAGTGATTCAGTGTGATATATGTAGTTCTTTTCTGAGTAAAAGCTTTGAAGTGTTTTATTGAAAATTTTAAAGTGGATACAAAAGAATAAGGAGGAATCTGGTCTAAATTCAGCATTTTAAAAAATTAGCTGCTAAAATTAAAAAATAAAAAATAAAATTTTGACGTGTCTGACTACAGAATGTATTCATTTAACAAATAGGCATTAAGGACAGAGAAGGAGGATTAGACAGTATCTGTGCTTTCCAGGAGCTCACCTATGTGGAAGAGATAAATAGACAGTTGTGCATATACAGTATCAGCGTTAGGCACCACAGCAAGGGGAACAGGTGCTTTGTAAAGGGACACTTGCCTCATACAAGATCAGGGACTCAGGCTGGGCTTCTGAGAGGAAGTGACACTTAAGCTAAGACTTCTGTGTCTCCCAGTTTTGTATGGTGAAGAAATTGACACAGGAGGGCCTGTGTTACCTTCAGTTAACTGAAAAAAGGGTCTGCAATTGTTTTGTAACAAATGGTCCGTTTGTGGCAGCATGTTTTGGCTGTGGACAGAAAAGAAGATGAGTCTGGCACCGTTGCTCACGCCTGTAATCCCAGCACTTTGGGAGGCCAAGACGAGTGGATCACGAGGTCGGGAGATCGAGACCATACTGGCTAACACGGTGAAACCGCATCTCTACTAAAACTGCAACAAATTAGCCTGGCATGGTGAAACGTGCCTGTACTCCCAGTTACTCTGGAGACTGAGGCAGGAGTATCGCTTGAACCCAGGAGGTGGAGGTTGCAGTGAGCTGAGATCGTGCCACTGCACTCCAGCCTGGGCGACAAAGTGAGACTCCATCTCAAAAAGAAAAAGAAAAGAAAAGAAGAATATGGTGTTATGTTTTTCTGGCTCTGGTTTGCTTTTGTGTGATTTCTTTATTTTTTAATGCTTTTTACTATGAACCCATACAAAGCCACATGATGATTATCTCTGCCCAGCTTAGTATCTGATTTTGAACAAGGTGTTTTTTAGAAGTTTAGCTGATGTGTGTATTTCATGGGGAGGGTGTGTAAAAGTAGTGCATAATCAAAGCTTTGTTGCAGTAACTGCCTGACCATGAGCCCTTCTGTGAGGCCTGCTCTTCTACCCAAAGGGCTGCTGTCTAAGTCATGTTTGCCCAGTGTGACCCCCCTGAAACGGAAATATTGACAGTTCATTTTTTGTAGGACACTGACAGCAGAAGCCTGTGGCCTACAGATGTATTTTGAAAATCAAGAAATTTCAATGCATATCTGGATTTCTTTTATTACATTGCCAAAGTGGAGAGGCAGCATGAGTTCTGTTTGTTGTAAGGCCCTTTTCTTCCAGCTTCTGGTTTTATACCTGGTCAGCATCACACTTTTAATTACCTGCCTGGCCTCTGTAGTTGTTGGAATTGGTAACTCCTTATGTACAGTTGTGTCTGATTAAACCAGGTGTAGACAGATTTTGACCTTGGTTGGGTTAATTAGATCCTTTTTTCCCTCTGGGCATTTTGAAATTGTCTTCAGGGCACTACTTGGTTTAAACTTAAGTCACAAGAGATACAAATATTTGGTTATGTCAATGCCAAAGCAGAAAAAGCACAGCTAAAGGTGGGGACAATGAGGTAAAGGTTCCAGAAAGAAGTAGAGACACAAGAACCTGCAGCCCCAGAGAGAGAGAGAGAGAGAGAGAGAGAGAGAATGTTTCAACCTCGAATCTGAAGGGCTACCCACACCCTGGCTCTGATTCTTCATAAGGCCTGGCTGTACTTGCTGTCCTATGTGCTCTAATTCCTCATCCAGAATCCTCTTTTTACTTGAACACTTCAAGTTGGTTTTCATTTTTTATAACTAAATGGATCTTAACTAAAAGGCTTACATATGGGTTTGTGATATTTTTGTTTGAGTGGGGAAATGTAACTTTAGGTTTCCAACAATTTTTCATGAATACTCTAGTTGGATTAGAACAAAATCTTGTAATGATTAAATAGGGTATATGAATTGACTGTTAGAAACCTTTGGACTATTTTAGTTGCGTGAGGACAAAATCTTGACCTCTGAGTTTCAGTCTTCCCTAAGTAGTTGTATCTATTTTTGAATTACCATATTGAGATTCAACTGTGAAAAATTGACTCAAAATCAGCTAAAAAGTTTCCATCCTTCTTAACCTTGATGTTTTGAGAAAAGTAGTATATAACATGTTGTATTTATAAAATAATATACTTGGAGTATAATAAACTAAACACCCATGAACCACCATCCACCTTAAGAACTGTAACATTACCATCTACTGAAGTGTTTTTTTACCTAACTCATCTCCTGCTTATTGTTTCCAACAGTAACCATTATACTGAATGAATGGATGTACTGGATGAATTTTCCATTCATGTTTTCCTTGCTTTTCTTTTATCATTTTGAAATAAATTTGTCACATACACACACACACACACACACACACACACACACACACACATATATATATATGCCTAAGCAGATATATTTTAGTTTTTAAGTATTATAAAATGGCTTTATGTTGTATGTCAGTGATTCCTAACTTCTTCCATCATGGCATACATAGAACTTGAAAATATTATGGAACCTCCTGATATAAATGCTCATGGCTTGCCACAAGACTTTGGCTACTCCAGGTACTATTCACCCCCAGTACTAAGGGGATCGGCAACCCTCGTAACCCACTTACTGAGGCACACTACTTGAAAAGCACTGTTGTATGTAGTCTTCTCCATGTGCTGTTTCCACTTGGATTTCTGTTTCTAAGATTTATTCTTATGATTGCATGTGGCCATAGTTCATTCCTTTTCACTGTATATAATATTCCTATGTGAATATATAAGCATTTTCATCTTATCCTGTTTAGCTCTCCTGCTTGCTTTTCATTTACGTTAAGGGTCATTCTAGCCTACCATGACGTATGGAAAACTATTGGATTTGACTTAACGTCTTCTTAGGATTCAAAGATGTGACTTTAAATTTTGAATTTAAAAACCTGTTTAATTTTAGATTGAATCTTAGAATATATGGTAACAAGAAATAGAATTTGATCAGTAAATAAGATATAACTTTCTCTGTTTATATTATTAGGACAAGTCTGTTTGGTTGGTGGTGTTTGCCTGGAGTACTATTGGAAACGTATTTTGAGCCAAGTGAGGGCTCTGTGGTTAAGAATTCAGTAATCAGTTATAGATGTCTGCCTTGGGTATTCCTAATGGAAGTAAAGACATGCTTGCTACATATTTGCCTTCCCTAATCTATCTGCCTCTCCTTCTGTGATTATCTTGAAACCATCTTGATTATCTGGGTATTATCTAATTTGTAGCTGACCTCTTTTGGAAAATGAAATCCATGGTTAGATTTAAAAGTCAAAGAATAGCATGTAGTTGTGCTCTTTTTTTCTGATAATTTGTTATTGTCTCTAATTACCTTCACCACAGTTGATGCTCTTCTCACATGTATATAAAATATTCTATCCCTTCTGTACAGCATATTTTACTATCATTATTGAGTTCCAAACTGGAAAGTGAGTAAAATGTCCTTTGGTATCCTCAGTTTCAGGGTTTGAACTCAGGTTTATGTACATAGATCTTGTCCCCTGTAATTTAAAATAACTAGAGTAGCAAAGCTTCTGTAAACTCTCCAGAGTCTATTAAACATTATTTTTAAGAGAACATCTTTCCTTGTTCGTCATTTATGAATGTTTGGTCAGGAAATGATCTTAAAAGCTTCAAATCCCAATTGAATAATGTGTTCTTAAAAGTAGCTGCCAAGTGTAAATACCACTGATATACATTCATGCATATGATAGTGTATAAATAACTGGGGAAAGCATAGCAAAGGTCAATCAATTATGTATAGGTCAGAATGCTTTCCATCTGGATTGAGTCATTTTAGCAAATGACATCATGTGTCCTTTGGAGTCTATTATGAAATGTGGCTTGAGTCATTATAGATTGGCTTCTTCTCTGGGTTACCAGGATGGCAATGGTGAGACTTAATAAATAAATGTATTGGACTCTGCAGGAGCAGATTTACATAATTAGGGTGCAGTGATGAAGGCTTCTCATTCTGCAGAAACCCTTTGGGCTCCATCAGTTTCTACTTGTTTATCCTTTGTGGTTGATTTTTTTTTTTTAAAGGAACTGAAAACAAAAGAGTTTAAACTGAGCCAAATGCTCTTTATAGAACTGTAATGGACATCTTTCCATAACATTGAAAGACCAGCAGGGAATCAATAGTAATGAATCTGGCACCCTTCTCGTCTCTTCTGACTTCATCATTGCTCTTCCGGATGGGGCTACTTGGACACTTTAAGTTTGGTTTGTAATTTATATTTTGATCTGATGAGGAGTGGTCACACCAGATTGCCAGACAGACCCCTAGAGCCATTGGTGGGATGGGATGTTGTATGAGATGGGAAGAGATGTTGGCATTTTTCAATTGGCACAACAGGAGCTGAATTAGCTGATAGACCAAGTGATAAAAGGAGCTGCCAAGTCCAGTCATTTCCGATTAGTCAGGGCTTGAGGAGGTAAATGTTACTTGACAGAATTTAATGTGTGATTTTTCCTTCCCTTCAGGATATTTTGGAAATGTTAAAAAGTTGACTTTTTTTTTTTTTTTTTTTTTTTTTTAAGTAGGATAGCTTGGAATGAAAGACTTTTGGTCAAAATTGCTGTCATATTTTATAGACTTTTATAGTTGGAATCTAGTTCGATCTTTGGAAGGAGGAAGACTTGGACATTCTTAGCAAAGATGAAAGGAAATTGTCCTTGCCTTTAGGGAGCATATAGTTTAGTGGAAAGACAGACATGCAAACAGATTACCACAGTATAAAATGACAGTTACTCAAATAAGATATGTGTGAATCCAGACAGTATTTATATTTTTGGCACTTATATTATCCTTTACTTATTTGTTTGGATTATGAATAACTATGGCTAAGAAACATCCCCCACTTGTTCTTATTCTTAAGGCATATTGAGAGTGAACTTTCAACTTTCAAGATGGATACTGTAGAGGAGGCAAAATTGTACACTCTTTTAGGGTTTTCTTTTCAACTGGGCCTGAGACTTAAACGAGTATAAGACAGATTAATGGGAGAAAAGCACGCACCTTTATTTAATATAAGTTTTATGTGACATGAGATACCTCATAAGGAAATGAAGACTCAAAGAAGTGGCAAAGCCTAGATGGTTTTATATTAGGTTGAACAGAGAGAGGCAGTTGTAGAAAAGTAACTAAACTGTGTGGAAAGGCTAAAGGAAGATAAGAATTATTTTAACAAGATCTGTTTGTACAGACTTTTCCTAGTCTCATTTTCCCATCCTTGATGACAAGAATATGTCATTCCTTCTGGTATCACGGGACATCTAGTGGGGATTTTGTCTCCTGCTTTCAGGAAGAAAAAGGGGAGGGTTAGACAACCTTCTTGCATCTGCTGGGTTTTGTTTTGTTTTTTAATGTGCCTTTAGCTCAACATAATCCTTAGGCTAAAGTGGCATATTTTGGGCTGGCATATTCTCCCACTCTTCACTACCCTAAATTCAGAGGCAATGTGGCTGCCCTTCTCCTGGAATATTATTGAGATTCTGCATATGATCCGAAGCCTTAACTCCATTGCAATGAAACTCCATGGATTCTTAGGGACTATTCTTTGATTATGACTACACAGACACCAGAACAAATGGTTAAAAGATTAATAAATAGGTCAAGTTGTCATTGACTTGTCAAGTTGCCTGCGGTATCCAACAGCTGATTGCACTGCTATGTTTTCTTTCCCCACTATAGTGATTGACAGAGATTACAATCTGTGGTCAATGGATTGATCAACTGATTTGGTGTGGTATAGATAGATAAAAAGTGGAATCTTTTTTTTTTTTTTTTTTTGAGACGGAGTCTGGCTCTGTCACCCAGGCTGGAGTGCGGTGGCCGGATCTCAGCTCACTGCAAGCTCCGCCTCCCAGGTTTACGCCATTCTCCTGCCTCCGCCTCCTAAGTAGCTGGGACTACAGGTGCCCGCCTCGTCGCCCGGCTAGTTTTTTGTATTCTTTAGTAGAGACGGGGTTTCACCGTATTAGCCAGGGTGGTCTCGATCTCCTGACCTTGTGATCCACCCGTCTCAGCCTCCCAAAGTGCTAGGATTACAGGCTTGAGCCACAGAGCCCGGCCTTTTTTTTTTTTTTTTTCCGAGATGGAGTTTTGCTCTTGTCTCCCAGGCTGGAGTGCAATGGTGCGATCTCAGCTCACTGCAGCCTCCGCCTCCTAGGTTCAAGCGATTTTCCTGCCTCAGCCTCCTGAGTGGCTGGGATTACAGGCATCCGCCACCATGCCCAGCTAATTTTTGTATTTTTAGTAGATACGGGGTTTCACCATGTTGCCCAGGCTGGTCTTGAACTCCTGACTTCAGGTGATCCACTGACCTTGGCCTCCGAAAGTACTGGGATTCCAGGCATGAACCACTGTACCCAGACAAAAAGTGGAATCTTTTTTGCCCCATTTAAAGAGACTTTTCCCTTTATTTAGGGAAAACAATCCTGCTATAGCTATAAATGCTAGTTAATGAAGAACAAGGTCTATCTCTGATGTTTTTTGACCCCCATCTAGATCATTCTCCTTAAATACTCTTACTAGAGTTTTTCTTATATCTTTTAGCCAGATATTAATGCTTACCCCATTTCCCGTTTGTTCCAAGCGTACTGTGCTGGTAGCAAGCTGCACTTCTTTCTTCTAAATGGTAAGTGGGTTAAGAATATTATAGGGTGATGAAGGTCACTGGGAGTCAAGAGACCTGCATTCCAGTCCTGGCTTCACCATTAACCAGCTGAGCAATGTTAGGCAGCGTGTTTTACTCTGTTAGGTTTTTCCTCTTTATTTGGTTGTTACAGTTCCTTTTGGTCATGGGCTGCCTTATTGTTTGGATCTTTGGTGCCTTAAGTAGCACCTGGCACCATAGTAGATCGTAAGTGTTCCCTGACTAGAAAAACAGTAATACTAATAGCAGTAAACAGTTTACGTTGAAGGGAGTGAAAATATTAATAATGTTAAGCAACTCTAAGAATTTTATTTTTAGCATGTCTTCTTTGCCTGTGCTCTTGTTCCTTGGATGAGTTGAGACTCCAACTCACAGCCTCTCGATTTCTCTTGAAGAGTACAAAACATACTTTTTCTTGTATCCAGTATTTTTTTCTTATAATGAAACAGTACATACTTATGGTAGAAAATATAAAAGCCACAGATAAGCAAAAAAACAAAAACAGAATCTCCTATGTATCAGGAATATGTTCAGCAGCAAAATAAAGAAAATCCAACCAATAGTAACTTTCTCCAAGTCTTTAGAGGATAATCTAGAGCTGATGTTTTGATATTTCTCTTCTACTACTGTTCTTAGCATGTTTTTTTGTTTGTTTGTTTTTTGTTTTTTGTCTTTGTAGTCACAATGAAGCTGCTGTTCCTCCAGACATTATGTTTAGATTGGAAGCGTAAATGATAGACCTGTCAGATAAATCCGCTCCTTTTAATCAGACAATTAAAAAAGCCCTACCTAGGCCGGGCATGGTGGCTCACACCTGTAATCTCAGCACTTTGGGAGGCCGAGGCGGGTGGATCACTTGAGGTCAGGAGTTCGAGACCAGCCTGGCCAACATGGTGAAACCCCATCTCTACTAAAAATACAAAAACAATTAGCCAGGTGTGGTGCATGCCTGTAATTCCAGCCACTTGGGAGGTTGAAGCAGGAGAATCACTTGAACTCAGGAGGCGGAGGTTGCAATGAGCCAAGATCGTGCCACTGCACTCCAGCCTGGGTGACAGAGTAGACTCTATCTCCACTCCAGCCTGGGTGACAAAGCAAGACTCCGTCTCAAAAGAAAAAAAAAAAAAAAGCCCTACCTAGCAGCCTTATTCTTTAATATCTTATTTTATAGAACAATTCGCAAGTGCAAAGAATGCTGGAGAGAAGGGACTATGAATGGAAGATGGCTAACCAATGAATGTTTGTCAAACCAATGGTATACAAAGATAATAGCTGTCAATAAATATGATATTACAATATCTACTGTTTTGAAATGTGTTTCCCCCCTTAATAGTACCAGAAATCTTTTTTATGTTATTAAATATTCCACCACTTAATTTTCAATGTCTGTATAGTGTAGTCATGCCTCACTTAATGAAAGCTGTGTCATTAGACAATATCATACTCATGTGAGCATCACTGTACTGAATACTATAGGCAACTGTAACACAATGGTAAGTATTTGCATATCTAAACATAGAAAAGGTAATGCATGTGCTAGGACTTTATGACAGCTATAACGTCACTAAGAAGTAAGAATTTTTTAGCTCCTTTATAATCTTATAGGATCGATGTCATATATGCAGTCTGTCATTAATCAAAACTTTGTTATGTGATGCATGACTGTATCCCACTTTATGGCTATACCATAATTAATTTGAACAGTCTTCTTTTGCTTGGCATTTAAGATGTCCAAGTTTTGCTATTATAAATAATGCAGTGATGAACATCCCTGTAGATAGCTTTTTCCCCAGACTCTTTTGACCTTTTCTTTCATTGTGATTCTGCTTTTTTTTTAAAAAAAGAAAATCTGCAAATAACAATGACATAAATAAATAAGCAGATATTTAGGTACTCACTTTAACCAGAGCCTGGGAAGAGGAATTTTTAATAACTGATAACTTAGATTATATCTGCAAAATGCAAAATATCTTACTGATTGGGCAAAGTTAGAGAAACAATTGGTAAATTCAGAGACAGGGTAGGGAGGAGGGAAGTGACCCACTTTCTGATTAAATCAATTTAATCAGTTTAGTTAAAATAGATTAATGTCTTTTTCAGGTCTGGCTAAGGGGATCTAGAAGTTTGCAGATATGTTAATTTTCAGAATCCCTCCTGTATAAAAATATAGTTTCCCCTGGCATCTGTGTTTCTTTTTGTACAAAGGTTGTCAAATGGGAGTGGGAAGGTAGTACATCTCATAGCTCATCTGTCATAAAGTATTGCAGGCATGGCAAGGTTGAAAGCCTGGCATCCATGCTAGCTAAAAGCAGACATTGCAAAGAAGTTTGGCTTCCAGGGTAGTAAAAGGGGAAATGCTGTCACGTGCCCCCCTCCTGCCACCATTGGTGCGGAATTTGGCAGGTGGATTACTGACCCTTTCCCTTGCTTGAGAATAGTGGGTCAGCAAGATAAGAATAGGGCAGAGAGTTCTGGAACTTGCTAAGAACATTACCTCTGGTAGCAGGGCTTTAAATGTCAATGCTTTTTCTAATGTATGCTAGGAGTACTAATTGAGAAGCTGGCCCATATGCTTCAACTATATCCAACTATATGTTTTTTTTTTAACGTTGCAAAATAAGGTTAATTTTTATGGGGAATATTTTATGCCCTGCTTTCTGTTATGTGCCAAACAAATTGAGGATGATGGAAAACTGATGGGTGATGAAGATAAAAGAGCGATGTTGACCTTTTGGTAAATCATTCATTATACTGCTTCATCTGTAAGTGGTTTTCCAGTTGCAGCTCATATTTGCTAATCACTACACTTGACTCTCATTTCTGCAGGGGCTGATTGTCTTGTTGTGGATTGCCTTTTCTTTGTTTAAAAAATTTGGTTATTGTTATAGCTGTTTCATTACTAATACTTCCTCCACAAGAGGGGGCTTGTGAATAGAGTTAGGAATTAATAATTCAATTTCTGCTGCTCTTCATTCTCCTCAGTAGCTGAGTTGGACTTTAAGCAATCTATCCACCTACTCCGTTTTGAGTTTTCTTGTCCCCAGTGGAATTCAGTTACAAGATGACTGTCTTTGACAGTGGCCACAGACTAGAATAGTTAACTAGTGTTAATGGTCTAGCACCAGGATATTTTTGGTTTTCATGTTGATCAAAGTCGCATTAGGGAAAACTAAAGGGGAAAGCAATAATAACTTCTTAGTTCAACCCTGAGTCACGTACTAGAAATTATGGAATTCATTATAGTGGAAGCATAAATCTGTATGGACCCAAAATGGATCCAAGGCTGGGCGTCTGGCAGAATCCACCTTACCAACATTGCAGATATCTATGGGCTACTAGGTTATTTGAGCCTTCTGCCTGACTTTTGCCAATGCTTAGAGTTCAGAAGCAAGGTTAACATATAATACCCCCTTAGGGATGAATGCGCCTGTGGGACCTGGAGGCTAGAAGGGCACCTAGCACCTGGTCTAGGTGAAGACACTTAAGGAAAAAAATTTGCCTCAAGGATGCAGAGAAATTGACTGGGGAATCCACTAGGGAATCTAAGCAATTATAGTGTTTTGCTGAGTAACCCTCCAGAGACTGTATCTTAATTATATATTTTAGGGTTTATTAAACTGGGAACTCTGTCCCCTCTATGGGCTAAAGAGTATTTTGATATTTTGATTGAAACAAAACGGGAACCAGAGACACTAAGAAACAGAAACTAACCAGAAGTGCGTTACTTTTCCTTTATTTCCAATCAAATGCAATGTTAAGGAATACCTAGATGTTATCTGGACTTTGCCTATCCCCTGCCTGAAGTTGGAATTCTTCTGTTGAGTAAATGGTCCTTGGGTCCCAGACTGGCATTGTTCATTTGGTTGGTGGGTGCAGATGGGCAGTTGTTGCTTGTAACTTTGCAGCCAAGCTTCTGAAGGCATGACCACAAGACCATGCTAGATGTCTGTGTGTGTGGCGGGGTGGGCATGCGGGTACAGGTTATGACCTTTTCAAAAATAATCTTGTTAAGGCACAAATTGTAGAATTGTGAATGCAACCAATTAGAATACTTTTATTTCGCTTGCGATACCAAAGAACAAATTTCTTTATATTTTTAATAGAAACGCAAACAGCAAGAAATGTGATTTCCAAATAACAACAAAATCTTTTAACAGGGAATTTTCAACTGTTACACTTTTCCTTCCTTTGTTAGATATAGAAAACCAGTCTTTGGAGGGAAGGGACACTTAGATCTTAGAAAAACAGGCAATAGTCATAGTCTGTTAATACCAGATGCTTCTTAGGAGAAGAAATAATTCTTACATGATGGTGATATTTTAGGTATTTGAGGGTTTTTTTAAGGGTCTTCCACAACAATATAGTACAGAATTTAGTCTGAGAGGAGGCTGAAATAAATTAAAATGAATTTTTGGAATCCTGCTTATTGGAAATGCTGATGCTATTGTGCTGTTAGCTGCTCCTCACCTTTCCTGCTACAAATGTACAAACTTCCCTACCCTCATACCTGCCCTTGCCCTTTTCCTCAAGACTCAGAGATTAAGAATAATTTTGTCTTCTGAATGCTTCCTTCATCTTTTACTCTTCTGCCCTATCCAATTTGTTAGCCAGTAACCATATCTGACTGTTTACATTTAAATTAGTTCAAATCAAAGTAAAAAATTCAGATCCTCAGACACACTGGCCTCATTTCAAGGGTTAAGAAGTACATGTGTCTATTGTCTATCTTATAGGATGGCGTAGATACCAACATTGCCATCATCACAGAAAGTTCTTTTGGATAGTGCTGCTTAATACTCTTGGCAAGCTCCTAAGGAGGCTTCCCCATCACCCTCTCCAGGGGTGTCTGTTTTTTTCTCAGTGTCTGGCAGTGGAGTTGGTGTCTTCTTGTGTTGTTCACTGTCACTTCTAGACAGTTCCTTTTCTCTTCATCCTTGGAGGCTTTTAAAGCACATGCCATAAAACTATTCTACAGCCTACTCCTCTGTATTTATTGAAGACGTTCCCTCCAGCACCCTGTTTTTATACCCATCGTTCTCTGTAAAAACATCCACAGAGAATACTCACACCTGGTCTATCAGGTCCCTGAGTTTCTCACTTGCAAATCTCTCTCTCTGCCTCATAGTCATACCCCAGGCCAATGGTTCACAATCTAGGAAGTACCACTCTCCTAGGGAGTAATTGCAAATGTAAGGAGTGCTACTGGCATTTAGAGGGCAGAAGTTAAGGATGCTAAATGTCATTCAGTACATGAGACTGTTCTGCACGATGAAGAATTGTTTCCCCCAAATGCCAATAGTGCCCTCATTACGAAATGCCATGCTAACCTTCAAAGTATGTTTCAAAGCATCCCACTCTCTCACCACCACCTCCTATCTTTTCAGGGTTGCTGCCTCACGTGACATTAGCATTCTCTACTCCAACAGTTCTTTGATCCTGTGGGGCCTCCAATCTATTGACTTACAGCATTTATGTACAATCCGTCATCCTCCCATGCCCTTACTTCCCTCCTTGCCCAGCTCAGATACTAGGGTTCATCTCTTCTTTACATGCACACTGAACTCCTTTGCTCATCTTTCTCTGGCATTCTTATCTGGCAGCACTTTGACCCTCATTCAGCTTTCTGCCTGCTTTGGGCCTGAGTGTAGATGGGTGGAGGAGGACACAAAACTATGCTGACTGCATTACTTTGCACTTGTGTCCACAAGTTTTAAGTGGATCCTCTTTTCTATGTGGTGATCTTGCATTGTTTACCTAATACTTCTACTTTCTGAGAAAACTATCTTATATCTTCACCTGTACCTCAACTCTCCAATGGCCATCCCCAGCTCTCCCAATCAGTTGATTCTCTCACTTCGTATTTCACTGGAGAAATAGAAACAATCAGAAGAAATTACCTTATTTTCTCTAACAAATCTACAAGCCCATCTGTCTCCGTCCTCACAGTCCCTATCTCCCTTTCCAGTATTCTGCATGAACTGCATAAACTCTGTAATAGGGAGGCTGAGGTGGGTGGATCACTTGAGGTCAGGGGTTCGAGACCAGTTTGGCCAACATGGCAAAACCCCACCTCTACTAAAAATACAAAAACAAGCTGTGCGTGGTTATGGATGCTTGTAATCCTAGTTACTCAGGTGACTGAGGCTGGAGAATCACTCGAACCCGGGAGGCAGAGGTTGCAGTGAGCCAAGATTGCACCACTGCACTCCAGTCTGGGTGACATGGCGAAACTCTATCAAAACAAAACAAAACAAAACACCTGTAGTAACTCCCCATCATCCTCAGAGTTAAATTCAGTCTTTTTGCCATGGCCTTAAGGCCCTTTAAGATTCAGCTCTCTTCCTTTCACCTGGTCTCGTACCGCTCTCCTTTCTCCCTGCAGTCTGTTGACATTGGTTTTCTTGCTGTTCTTCTCAATATCTTTGTATTTGCTCTTGCTTTTGTTAGGAAATCTTCTCCCTGAGATATTTGTATACCTTTGCCTCCTGTTGCACTCAAGTGTCTGCTCAAATGTCATCTTCTCAGAGAATCCTCCCTTGACCATCTTGCCTACTGTAGCTTTCCTCCGCCCTCATCATCCTCCATCTCTTTGCCCTGTTTCATTTTTCTTCACAAGACTTATAACTCCCTGATATCATATTATAAATTCATGTTCATCTTTTTATTGTCAGAATATAACTTCTATGACAGTGGGGAGTTGCGTATCTTAATGACTTCTATATCGTTAGTGCCTAGAACAGTGTTTTACATTCACTGTTTATTGATGAAGTATTTAACATATATTTGATAAATTAATGTTGCATCAATAAAGTGTACTGACTACTATGGCACAGGCTCTTTTAATTTGGCATGCCTCTACTACTCAGAGCCACATGATGACTCAATTTTCTCACCACTTTTCTCTATTTGAAAGATTGGGAAACTTCCTTTTGCACTGTCTCATAATATCATTTGGCTTTTATTTAATATAAACACATCATTTACGTATTAATTCTGCCTTTGTTCTTTTCTCATTAGCCCATAACAATTAAAATAGACCATTACTCTGCCACATTATGAGTTTTTATGATGTCATATTAAAGTCTCCATTAATTAAATAACTTAATAAATTAAAGTCTTATTCCATGACACTATCTTTCCATTGCAAATTATCTTCATGAAGAGCGCAATAGCAGACATGGGACAATTTTAGCTTAGGACATGCCAACCTAGCACCCAGATGTGCTTGCTGACACACTGAAAGTCAAAGCTGTCATTTTAAGTGATTGTTTGGTTCCAGTGACACTGAGAACAGAAAAGAGTTGATGGAGGAAAAAAAAGACAAACTCAGGCACTGCTATTGAAAAGCATAGCTCAATTGTCAGGTTGTCATTTAGATTCTTCAGGGCAATAATTGGAATAAAACCACAAAAATGTAAAGCATATTCTCATAGACTGTTTGGAGCTATGATACTGTGCCTTTGGATTCAGTTTGAGAAACACTGAGCAGTAGGGTAAAGTTCAAATTTCTTAACTTATACTATGCGACCCTCATTTAACTGGAGGAAACATTGGATTGTTAGGTGGTAGGATGAAGGCAGGGAGAGAAAAGACACTAATGCAATTGTCAAGGTAACAGGTGAGAGACTGGGATAGGGAAGAAGAAAGGTAGAAGAGACAGAATGAGAGCTATTCCAGATAGAAATTTTTAAAACTGAGGAGGTCGAAGAGGAAAATACAGCAACATTGGAGGTCGATGACAAGTGGATTCACTTATTTTCATGTTATAGGTAAAGAAATAAGAGTAGCGGACTAGCCATCTTAGTTGGGGATTTTCTCTGTTATTTATATAAGTACTTATGAGCTTGAAATTTCAAAATAATATTATTTGCCAATGTGTCTAAATTATTTATTGAGAACAGCTAAATTATGAGCGTAAGCTAGATACGGCAATGCTTGCTATGGTATGCAGTACTTGGTTCAGTTAGAGGCCATAATTACTAATTTTTAGGAAGCTGTAGATTGATTAGTTGAAATGAGGCCAAATAATCAATAATCAAACCCAATATAAAAATGGTTACACTTATCTGTCAATAGACAAAGATTCTTAAGTTGGATAGAGAGAACAGCTATATTCTCTTTAACTGTTTACAAGGAACAACCCAATTAAGGATAATAGCATGGGACAATTAAGAGAAAATAGATGAAATTAACATAATGCACCATATAAGTATTATTCAAATGAAAGCTGGTGACACTTTGTTAATATCAGACAAAATATACTTTAAAACGAAAAGTATTATTACAGATAAAGAGTTGTTATTTAATGATAAAAGAACAATTCACCAGGAAGAGTTAATCCTGAGCCTACATTACCTAGTAGCATCCTTTTAAAAATATATGAAGTAAAAACTGGCACAATCACCAGGACGTATTGAGAACCCATATAATCATAATCTGAGAGTTTTAACCATTTTTCTTTCTGACACTGATAAATCAAACAAGCTAAGAAGTTTAGAAAAGATAAAGATATTTAAACCACATAACTGGTTAGCTTGGTCAAATAGACATATGTAAAACTTCAAACTGCACTAACAGATTATATCTATACACACATAGAAAGTCTTAATGCTGATGAATAAAAATTATATTTACTACATTCTTTATTTCAGAGGAAAAAACCCAGGAGATTAGAAACTGACACTTTTCAAAAACTTTATACATTTGGAAACTTAAAATCGTACCTGTCAATAATTTGTAAGAGAAAAATGATGATAGAAATTAGTACATACTTTATGGGGTACATACTCTTGTGGGACACAAAGAGGTATATAGAGGGCAATGAATAGACTTATGAATCTATATATTAGAAACAGAAGGAGATGTTGTTAAGACATTAAAGATTCAATTGAAAAGGTATAAATAGAATAGCAGAGTAAACCCAAATACAGTAGAAGGAAGAAATAATGCAAAATATTACCAAAAATGAAATGGAATACAAAGAAACAGTAGAGAAGATCAACCAAGAAAAAATGATGATTTTAAAGACTAAAGCAGCACATTCGCATTTGGCAAACTTGATCAACTACAAAGAGGGAAGAACAAAGAAAGAGAGAGAAATACAAACCGTATTAGAAATGAAAAATGGGAGCTAAATATAGAGACAATTGAAAATAGAAGGTCAAAATACTATACAATGAATAACTTCTTCATGCCCATACTCTTGAAAATATACCTTCTAATTACCTGGGATTCCCTATGTATGTCTATGATATACACATTCTAAGCTAGTGTCATGACTAGAGATTGAGAAACAAAATGTCCAGGTTAAGTCTGGCTTCCTGAAGAATGAAAATTCATTCATTCACTCAATTAATATTTGTGGATACCTACTGTATACTTTTAATTGTGCTGGTGCTAACATATTTTTATGAATGAGATAGACATTAAACAAATAGTAAAAAAATAACTATTTCAGCCTGGCCAACATGGTGAAACCCCGTCTCTGCTAAAAAATACAAAAGTTAGCTGGGCATGGCGGGGGGCACCTGTAATCCCAGCTTCCCTGGAGGCTGAGGCAGGAGAATTGCCTGAACCCAGGTGGAGGAGGTTGCAGTGAGCCAGTCGTGCCATTGTACTCCAGCCTGGGTGATAGTGCGAGACTCCATCTCAAAACGACAACAAGAACAACAACAACAAACGACTATTTACAATTTTGGTAAGTGCAGTACAGGAAAAGTGAAGTGTTTGACAGGGAATCTAATTTTACCAGGGTAAAGGGTAGATCAGCAAAGCTTACTTGAAGAAGTGATATTTAAGCTATGACCTCAATGGTTAGAAATTATCCAGGCTAGAAGGTGGAACAGAGTCTAAATACAGAGCAGAAGGAAAACGATATATCAAAGCAGTGTGGTATGAAGAACCAATAGGGGATCAGAGGATGCAAAGTAGAAAGGTGTGTGATTTGGTTTCAGTGGTTGCCATGGAGTATGGTCAGGATTTGTATGAGCCAAACCCATTAAATTCACATATCTCAGCAATGTGAAAACAATTTTTTTCTTGCTTTATTTAAATGCCTAAGAACATAGTAGAAAAAAGTATAAAAACATGGATGGGAAAGAAATAAACCAACATCATTCAGAATAGTGATTGCTTCTAGAGAAGGGAGAGCAGAGGGGACCTCTGTATACATCCCTTATAAATGCAAATTCCTTTCCTGAAAGATGTATAAAGTTAGCTGCAATCATGAGTTTGTTCATTTCTTTGTTTAAGTGTTGGACTAATCTGGAATGGAGCCCTCAATTTAAAACACAGGGCAGAAAATTATGGAAGAGAAACAAAGATGCCATTTTTAAGGGAGCAGTAGTTTAGACAGTACTACTCAAAGTGTGGTATGTGGTATGTGCACCAGTTCATTAAGAGGGAGGTGCAGAGTTTAGGAGTAATGGTTTAAAATGACACTTTCCCACACAACAGCCCCTAGCTACATGTGACTGTTGAATATTGAAATGTGGCCAGTCTGAATGGGGACATGCTGTAAGTGGAATATACATGCTGGGTTTTGATGACTTAATTTCTTAAAAAAGTTAAATATCTCCATTATATTTGTATATTGATTACATATTGAAATAAGACTGTGGATATATTGGACTACGTAAAATATTATTAAAATTAATTTCACCTGTTTCTTTTTACATTTTTAATGTGGCTACTAGAAAACTTAAGATCTCAAATATGGCTCCTGTGATATTTCTGTCGGACAGTGCTGGTTTAGAGACTTTCATAGCATTTTGACACTGCCACTAAATCCAAGTGCAATTTTTATTGTATTTTATAAATGTATCATCAACCCAAAACATATTGGAGTGAAAAATATAGTCAACTAGTTTTATATCCTAAATAGTTTGTGAAGCACTGCTTTAAACCATTCATAACTTCCAGAGCATTTTAACCACTGTGCTTACTATAGGAAAATATGTATATTGTAATGTCAGTTTTTCAGAACACTATGAAATATTCTAAGAACCTGACTATTAAATTGATTTGGCTCTCTGTGTATGAAAAAAGTGATTGATAAAGACATTATCGTATAACCCTCAGATGTTGTCATATAACCCTCATTGTATTTGTTTTCAGTTACATAACTTGTATATTGGATTTGGAAAGAATATAATAAAAACTATAGTACAGAGCCCAGTTTAAAAAAATCCAGTTGGAGGACCAGTTAGATATCCACTAGTTCTTATTTTAAGAATTAAAAAACTTGGGGTACAGAAGCTCATATCTCAAATTAGTTACATTGCAGCATTGAAAATATACTTAAGTAATTGTCTTCTTTAGGTTTTGTTCTATAAAATTGACTTACTTTTCTTCAGAATGGGCTAGTTAACATTGGACTTAGAGTTTGGCACATGTGAGCTTGTGATTTACAGGGCAATTTTTCTCATCAAAACCTGGGCAGAACCATTTATTTTAAAACCAATATTTATTTTACAATGGGAAGATGGAGCAGATTAAAGGAGCATAAAACCATGATAAATCACCCAATCTTTATCCCATAGAAAATCTTTTAAATGGCTCTTTAAGTAATAGCAGTAAAACCGTCTCATAGAGTTTGTTTGGATGGTTTTTTAGCATATGGCATAGTCATGTAGATTAAAATGTAATTAATAAAGACTTTATAATAATTCAGACATGGTCTGTGTGATTCCTTTTCAATAAAAAGTACAATATGATATTTCTTAGCTACATTTCTGAGTCTTAATCATGATTAAAAAGGGAAACCAGTCTAAAATTCTTAGCTGTTTCAAATCAAAGACCTGGAAGTTAAATTTCTTTTAATCTTTCCAAAATTAATTAGTAAATAGTAGCCAATTTTTACATGAAATATTTAAGAACATCTATGTGTATTATAGATTATTATGCAATTGTTGAAGAAAGAAATTTTTACAACTTATCTCATTTTGTTTTATTTGGTTCCCATTTGTATCTTAGGTTATAATAATTTCTGTAGCTAAAAATAATGGAGGTACATTTTTTCTAATAGTATTCTTTAATACTATTCTAATGATAGTGAAGTTATATCACATAGAATCTTTGGACCAATTAAAAATGCTAACAGGAATAAAATATTTTAGATGCAGATCTGCTTGTAGTCATGGTGAATTTTTAAAAATAGAAGTCTGTGTCCTATTATTGAATAGATGTCTGGATTCTGTCTCTAGTTAATTATAGATTCTAGGTCAGGGTTGGCAACCTTTTTCTGTAAAGGACATTGCAGATTTTTGGTAGTATGGTCACAACTACTCAACTCTGCTATTAATGATGAGAGCAACCTTAGACAGTATATGCATGAATGGGTGTGTGTGCAAATCCTTTAACCAACCACTTCTGTATCTGTGAATATTCCCTAAGGAAATAATGAGAAGTTTTGGTAAACAAGTGTGTGCAAGAGAATCGATTATGGTATTACCGAGTAACATGAAAAACTGTATATGAGCCCTAGTTAATTCAAAGAAAAGCAACAAAGTAGAAGTTAAGTTGTCATTTGACTTTTTTTTTTTATTATTATACTTTAAGTTCTAGGGTACATGTGCATAACGTGCAGGTTTGTTACATATGTATACTTGTGCCATGTTGGTGTGCTGCACCCATCAACTCGTCAGCACCCATCAATTCGTCATTTACATCAGGTATAACTCCCAATGCAATCCCTCCCCCCTCCCCTCTCCCCATGATAGGCCCCGATGTGTGATGTTCCCCTTCCTGAGTCCAAGTGATGTCATTGTTCAGTTCCCACCTGTGAGTGAGAACATGCGGTGTTTGGTTTTCTCTTCTTGTGATAGTTTGCTAAGAATGATGATTTCCAGCTGCATCCATGTCCCCACAAAGGATGCAAACTCATCCTTTTTTATGGCTGCATAGTATTCCATGGTGTATATGTACCACATTTTCTTAATCCAGTCTGTCACTGATGGACATTTGGGTTGATTCCAAGTCTTTGCTATTGTGAATAGTGCCGCAATAAACATACGTGTGCATGTGTCTTTATAGCAGCATGATTTATAATCCTTTGGGTATATACCCAATAGTGGGATGGCTGGGTCATATGGTACATCTAGTTCTAGATCCTTGAGGAATCGCCATACTGTTTTCCATAATGGTTGAACTAGTTTACAATCCCACCAACAGTGTAAAAGTGTTCCTATTTCTCCACATCCTCTCCAGCACCTGTTGTTTCCTGACTTTTGAATGATTGCCATTGTAACTGGTGTGAGATTGTATCTCATTGTGGGTTTGATTTGCATCTCTCTAATGGCCAGTGATGATGAGCATTTTTTCATGTGTCTGTTGGCTGTATGCATGTCTTCTTTTGAGAAATGATGTTCATATCCTTTGACCACTTTTTGATGGGGTTGTTTGTTTTTTTCTTGTAAATTTGTTTGAGTTCTTTGTAGATTCTGGATATTAGCCCTTTGTCAGATGAGTAGATTGCAAAAATTTTCTCCCATTCTGTAGGTTGCCTGTTCACTCTGATGGTAGTTTCTTTTGCTGTGCAGAAGCTCTTTAGTTTAATGAGATCCCATTTGTCAATTTTGGCTTTTGCTGCCGTTGCTTTTGGTGTTTTAGACCTGAAGTCCTTGCCCATGCCTATGTCCTGAATGGTACTACCTAGGTTTCCTTCTAGGGTTTTTATGGTATTAGGTCTAACATTTAAGTCTCTAATCCATCTTGAATTAATTTTCGTATAAGGAGTAAGGAAAGGATCCAGTTTCAGCTTTCTACTTATGGCTAGCCAATTTTCCCAGCACCATTTATTAAATAGGGAATCCTTTCCCCATTTCTTGTTTCTCTCAGGTTTGTCAAAGATCAGATGGCTGTAGATGTGTGGTATTATTTCTGAGGACTCTGTTCTGTTCCATTGGTCTATATCACTGTTTTGGTACCAGTACCATGCTGTTTTGGTTACTGTAGCCTTGTAGTATAGTTTGAAGTCAGGTAGCGTGATGCCTCCAGCTTTGTTCTTATGACTTAGGATTGTCTTGGCAATGCGGGCTCTTTTTTGGTTCCATATGAACTTTAAAGCCATTTTTTCCAATTCTGTGAAGAAACTCATTGGTAGCTTGATGGGGATGGCATTGAATCTATAAATAACCTTGGGCATTATGGCCATTTTCACAATATTGATTCTTCCTATCCATGAGCAAGGTATGTTCTTCCATTTGTTAGTGTCCTCTTTTATTTCACTGAGCAGTGGTTTGTAGTTCTCCTTGAAGAGGTCCTTTACATCCCTTGTAAGTTGGATTCCTAGGTATTTCATTCTCTTTGAAGCAATTGTGAATGGAAGTTCATTCATGACTTGGCTCTCTGTTTGTCTGTTACTGGTGTATAAGAATGCTTGTGATTTTTGCACATTAATTTTGTATCCTGAGACTTTGCTGAAGTTGCTTATCAGCTTAAGGAGATTTTGGGCTGAGACAATGGGGTTTTCTAAATATACAATCATGTCATCTGCAAACAGGGACGATTTGACTTCTTCTTTTCCTAACTGGATACCCTTGATTTCTTTCTCTTGCCTGATTGCCCTAGCCAGAACTTCCAACACTATGTTGAATAGGAGTGGTGAGAGAGGGCATCCCTGTCTTGTGCCAGTTTTCAAAGGGAATTTTTCCAGTTTTTGCCCATTCAGTATGATATTGGCTGTGGGTTTGTCATAAATAGCTCTTATTATTTTGAGGTACATTCCATGAATACCGAATTTATTGAGCGTTTTTAGCATGAAGGGCTGTTGAATTTTGTCAAAAGCCTTTTCTGCATCTATTGAGATAATTATGTGGTTCTTGTCTTTGGTTCTGTTTATATGCTGGATTACGTTTATTGGTTTGTGAATGTTGAACCAGCCTTGCATCCCAGGGATGAAGCCCACTTGATCATGGTGGATAAGCTTTTTGATGTGCTGCTGAATCCGGTTTGCCAGTATTTTATTGAGGATTTTTGCATCGATGTTCATCAAGGATATTGGTCTAAAATTTTCTTTTTTTGTTGTGTCTCTGCCAGGCTTTGGTATCAGCATGATGTTGGCCTCATCAAATGAGTTAGGGAGGATTCCCTCTTTTTCTATTGATTGGAATAGTTTCAGAAGGAATGGTAGCAGCTCCTCCTTGTATCTCTGGTAGAATTCAGCTGTGAATCCATCTGGTCCTGGGCTTTTTTTGGTTGGTAGGCTATTAATTATTGCCTCAATTTCAGAGCCTATTGGTCTATTCAGGGATTCAACTTCTTCCTGGTTTAGTCTTGGAAGAGTGTAAGTGTCCAGGAAATTATCCATTTCTTCTAGATTTTCTAGTTGATTTGCGTACAGGTGTTTATAGTATTCTCTGATGGTAGTTTGTATTTCTGTGGGGTCCGTGGTGATATCCCCTTTATCATTTTTTGTTGCATCTATTTGATTCTTCTCTCTTTTCTTCTTTATTAGTCTTGCTAGCGGTCTGTCAATTTTGTTGATTTTTTCAAAAAACCAACTCCTGGATTCATTGATTTTTTGGAGGGTTTTTTGTGTCTCTATCTCCTTCAGTTCTGCTCTGATCTTAGTTATTTCTTGCCTTCTGCTAGCTTTTGAATGTGTTTGCTCTTGCTTCTCCAGTTCTTTTAATTGTGATGTTAGAGTGTGAATTTTAGATCTTTCCAGCTTTCTCTTGTGGGCATTTAGTGCTATAAATTTCCCTCTACACACTGCTTTAAATGTGTCCCAGAGATTCTGGTATGTTGTATCTTTGTTCTCATTGGTTTCAAAGAACATCTTTATTTCTGCCTTCATTTCGTTATGTACCCAGTAGTCATTCAGGAGCAGGTTGTTCAGTTTCCGTGTAGTTGAGCAGTTTTGATTGAGTTTCTTAGTCCTGAGTTCTAGTTTGATTGCACTGTGGTCTGAGAGACAGTTTGTTATAATTTCTGTTCTTTTACATTTGCTAAGGAGTGCTTTACTTCCAATTATGTGGTCAATTTTGGAATAAGTGCGATGTGGTGCTGAGAAGAATGTATATTCTGTTGATTTGGGGTGGAGAGTTCTATAGATGTCTATTAGGTCCACTTGGTGCAGAGATGAGTTCAATTCCTGGATATCCTTGTTAACTTTCTGTCTCGCTGATCTGTCTAATGTTGACAGTGGAGTGTTGAAGTCTCCCATTATTATTGTATGGGAATCTAAGTCTCTTTGTAAGTCTCTAAGGACTTGCTTTATGAATCTGGGTGCTCCTGTATTGGGTGCATATATATTTAGGATAGTTAGCTCTTCCTGTTGAATTGATCTCTTTACCGTTATGTAATGGCCTTCTTTGTCTCTTTTGATCTTTGATGGTTTAAAGTCTATTTTATCAGAGACTAGGATTGCAACCCCTGCTTTTTTTTTGTTCTCCATTTGCTTGGTAGATCTTCCTCCATCCCTTTATTTGGAGCCTATGTATATCTCTGCATGTGAGATGGGTCTCCTGAATACAGCAGACTGATGGGTCTTGACTCTTTATCCAGTTTGCCAGTCTGTGTCTTTTAATTGGAGCATTTAGTCCATTAACATTTAAGGTTAATATTGTTATGTGTGAACTTGATCCTGCCATTATGATATCAACTGGTTATTTTGCTCGTTAGTTGATGCAGTTTCTTCCTAGCCTCGATGGTCTTTACATTTTGGCATGTTTTTGCAATGGCTGGTACCGGTTGTTCCTTTCCATGTTTAGGGCTTCCTTCAGGGTCTCTTGTAAGGCAGGCCTGGTGGTGACAAAATCTCTAAGCATTTGCTTATCTGTAAAGAATTTTATTTCTCCTTCACTTATGAAACTTAGTTTGGCTGGATATGAAATTCTGGGTTGAAAATTCTTTTCTTTAAGAATGTTGAATATTGGCCCCCACTCTCTTCTGGCTTGTAGAGTTTCTGCCGAGAGGTCTGCTGTTAGTCTGATGGGCTTCCCTTTGTGGGTAACCCGCCCTTTCTCTCTGGCTGCCCTTAAGATTTTTTCCTTCATTTCAACTTTGGTGAATCTGGCAATTATGTGTCTTGGAGTTGCTCTTCTGGATGAGTATCTTTGTGGTGTTCTCTGTATTTCCTGAATTTGAATGTTGCCCTGCCCTACTAGGTTGGGGAAGTTCTCCTGGATGATATCCTGAAGAGTGTTTTCCAACTTGGTTCCATTTTCCCCCTCACTTTCAGGCATCCCAGTCAGACGTAGATTTGGTCTTTTTACATAATCCCATACTTCTTGCAGGCTTTGTTCATTTCTTTTTCTTCTTTTTTCTTTTGGTTTCTCTTCTCGCTTCATTTCATTCATTTGATCCTCAATCGCTGATACTCTTTCTTCCAGTTGATCGAGTTGGTTACTGAAGCTTGTGGATTTGTCACGTATTTCTCGTGTCATGGTTTTCATCTCTGTCATTTCATTTATGACCTTCTCTGCATTAATTAGTCTAGCTGTCAATTCTTCCACTCTTTTTTCAAGATTTTTAGTTTCTTTGCGCTGGGTACGTAATTCCTCCTTTAGCTCTGAGAAGTTTGATGGACTGAAGCCTTCTTCTCTCATTTCGTCAAAGTCATTCTCTGACCAGCTTTGATCCGTTGCTGGTGATGAGCTGCGCTCCTTTGCAGGGGGAGATGCGCTCTTATTTCTTGAATTTCCAGCTTTTCTGCCCTGCTTCTTCCCCATCTTGGTGGTTTTAATCTGCCTCTGGTCTTTGATGATGGTGACGTACTGATGGGGTTTTGGTATAGGTGTTCTTCCTGTTTGATAGTTTTCCTTCTAATAGTCAGGACCCTCAGCTGTAGGTCTGTTGGAGATTGCTTGAGGTCCACTCCAGACCCTGTTTGCCTGGGTATCAGCAGCAGAGGTTGCAGAAGATAGAATACTGCTGAACAGCGAGTGTACCTGTCTGATTCTTCCTTTGGAAGCTTCCTCTCAGGGGTGTACTCCACCCTGTGAGGTGTGGGGTGTCAGACTGCCCCTAGTGGGGGATGTCTCCCAGTTAGGCTACTCAGGGGTCAGGGACCCACTTGAGCAGGCAGTCTGTCCGTTCTCAGATCTCAACCTCCGTGTTGGGAGATCCACTGCTCTCTTCAAAGCTGTCAGCCAGAGTCGTTCGCATCTGCATAGGCCTCTGCTGCTTCCCCTTTTGTTGTTTAGCTGTGCCCTGTCCCCAGAGGTGGAGTCTACAGAGACAGGCAGGTTTCCTTGAGCTGCTGTGAGCTCCACCCAGTTCGAGCTTCCCAGCGGCTTTGTTTACCTACTTAAACCTCAGCAATGGCGGGCGCCCCTCCCTCAGCCTCGCTGCTGCCGTTTCGGTTAGATCACAGACTGTTGTGCTAGCAGTGAGGGAGGCTCCGTGGCCGTGGGACCCTCCCGGCCGGGTGTTGGTATAATCTCCTGGTGTGCCTGTTTGCTTAAAGCGCAGTATTGGGGTAGGAATTACCCGATTTTCCAGGTGTTGTGTGTCTCAGTTCCCCTGGCTAGGAAAAGGGATTCCCTTCCCCCTTGCGCTTCCCAGGTGAGGCAATGCCTCGCCCTGCTTCAACTCTCGCTGGTCAGGCTGCAGCAGCTGAGCAGCACCAATTGTCCGGCACTCCCCAGTGAGATGACCCCAGTACCTTAGTTGAAAATGCAGAAATCACCGGTCTTCTGTGTCACTCGCGCTGGGAGTTGGAGACTGGAGCTGTTCCTATTCGGCCATCTTGCTCAGCCCCCCCGTCATTTGTCTTTAATGTAATATGTGTATGTATATGATACTGGAGCATGTAGAATTGCACCTAATTGACTGCTTTTTATCTGCAAAATGGTAATTTTATATGGGCAACCTAAGATGTATACATGGAAAGAGATGGAAAGATTATCCACCTATAGTTTTCTGGGTGGAAGAAATAGAGTAACTTTTACCCTTTTTCATATGTTCATTATTTACAATGAACATATTTTAACTTGCAATGAGAAAAATGATGCAGGGTTTTTAGAATAAAAGAAAGACTTTCCCATTCAAATTGTGTTTCTCAGTGATGAAAATACACAAAGAATGCACATGTAGTTCTCTCTGGAGGGGACAGGACCTCCTGTGAGGAACTTGGAGCATTGTTTTTCTATTGGCAGGGCCACTTCTGTTATGGCAATGGATGCAGAGAGCTGCAGCCAAGGTACATTGGGTATTCTTTCCCACTGGTGACTCCATCTCCCCTAATGCTGTTTAACATTCAGTTCATCAAATGAACTCTTCTTATTCAGATTTCTTACATGTCAGATTGCTGCCTGATTAGAATTTGGTTTTGCATGGAAGACATCTACAGGAAGGGAATGAACGTATTGGTCTTTCTGACATCTGTGCAACAGCTATACTGGAATCATAGACTACGACTTTGACATTCTGGTTTTATATGTTGATCTTATGAGTGTGTTTAATGAAGTCCACCTCCTTAGAAATGGATTCCATACTGTGTGTTGAGAAAACCAAGGCCAAGGGGGCTGAAGCCTGGTGCAGGGGACCATGTAACGTCTGGATGAGTTTCAGCTGGGCCTCTGGGGAGACAGCCTGCTGCCCTTCCTCAGAAGCATTCTACATAGCACAACACAGTAGGAAGCTTGAGTCTTTTCTTATTTGGACTCTGCCCATTTCCAGCTCTCAAGTTCTGCAATTCTTTGACTTTTCTCTCTTCAGCCCTTGCTTCCTCTGTTTTCCTCATTGCTTTTGTCACCTAGCAGAAACAGTGGTGAAAGACTGCTACACAACAGACATTGTTTGCTGTTGGTATTTAACTTTCTTCTGGAGTTTTCTGTGGATGACATTGATTTCTAGTGCAAAGGGCCCTCTGCTTTGGAGTTGACCTGTAGAGAAACAGAGTCCCTCAGGCCTTCTGTGAGGCTGGGACCCCCTTGTTCCAGCAACAGCGATTGGTATTTATGTAGGAGACTGTGGAATATCCCCCTAAAGCCAGGTGCCTCCTGCAGTGACAACGTGAAGAAAAGTAGCAGAGGTCCGGGCACAGTGGCTGATGCCTGTAATCCCAGCACTCTGGGAGGCCAAGGCAGGTGGATCACGAGGTCAGGAGTTTAAGACCAGCCGGAACAATGCGGTGAAACCCCATTTCTACTAAAAATACAAAAATCAGCTAGGCGTGGTGGCGTGCACCTGTAATCCCAGCTACTCGGAGGCTGAGGCAGGAGAACTGCTTGAACCTAGGAGGTGGAGGTTGCAGTGAGTGGAGATCACACTGTTGCACTGTGCCTGGGTGACACAGTGAGACTCCATCTCAATAAAAAAAGAAAAAGAGAAAGAAAAAAAGGGGGGCAGACCACTTCTGCACCTGAGAGAGGCAGACATTTTGTGAGCTCACATATTTTTCTCATCAGACTCTGAAACAGCATTTCACTGTATTTTGATACAAATGTTCAGACTACATATTAGGGGTAATTTCTGCCACATTTGGAGCACAAGTCAAATGATTGTATCTCCATTAGAGAAAATGAAGAGGCCTCTGTGTCTGATACTACTTCGTTAAAGAGAAAATATTCTCCTAGTAGGCAAAAGTTACTGGCCAAATACAGCCCCAAATCAAAGATCATTCCTACTAAGAACTCTTACATTAGCTTACTTTTCCATGAATTAACATGGGTCTGTGGAATTTACATTTCCTCAAAATATTTGCACATTTTCCCTTTGCAGCAGGTGAGGGAAAATCTTAATTCAAGACACATTCCTTTGTCACTTTGGGGGCTGATGGGGGATGAGAGTCTTTGTATTTCAAGACATTTCCAAAGCAGTGGTGAACCTGCTTACAGAATTTGAAGTTATACATCTTGAATAAGCTTCAGGTCTGAAAATTGAGAATACTTCAGCTCACAAAGAGTTGATTACATCCCTTTGCTTAGCAATACAGTTAAGTCATTTGTAAAAAGTCAACTGAATACAATTTGGCCTCATCAATGAAATGTATCAAGAACCATAAAGTTGTAGAATAATGTTAAGATAAATAACCTTTCCTTTTTTTCTTTGCTTTCTTTGCATTAAAAAATGAAAATTACCCTCTTTTCCCTTTGAGTTCATGCTACCAAAGTTTACAAATTTTATTTTGAATGTTTAAATTTTTATGTGACGGGAGTTCAATTTACAAATCTAAATGCTACCAACACAATAGTTAATTTTAGAAAATTGTCGGTCACCAGACATACTAGCTCTAGAACAAGATGATTCATTTTCTATATAGGCAATAATGTATGTTAGAAAAAATCAAAAGATAGTCACATGGAAAGGGGAAAAATGAATGTAGATCAATAATTTAATTTAACTCTGACCTAAGTTCTATAGCATGGCTCATAATTTTTCAATGAATAGACCCTTAACATTTTACATATAGAGCTTCAGTTTTGTATTGATCTGCCATAATGTATTCCTCATTTCATAGAAGAAATAGCATATCTCAAATCTTTAACAAAAACACATTGCAAATGTTAGCAGAAATATGACAATATATTGTTATTTACTCTGTTTTCAGAACTACTTTTTTTCTGGCTAAATAATTTTTTTAAATTAGAAGAGAAATGGATAGTAAATGAATGATGACTTGGAGGGCAAGTTCATGGAGTTCCTTCTTAGTTAATAGATTCCTAGTCTTTCTGCATTACTTAATTGCATATTAAAAGTGGAACCCTTGATGTACTATGTACAGCATATATTTATTCTGTAGAAAATTATTAATTTTTAATGGACTAAGTGGCTGTTTGGACAAGGGACCCTGACTATTAATCAGGAGGTGAGTGATTGACTGACTTTCATTTTCATTAATTATTCAAGGAAGTTCATTTATAAGGTCCACAACAGAAGAAAGTTTCTGTCAGTGAGCCTGTGTGCACATTTTAGTACCATATTCATTTACTCACTTAACAAATATTTAATACATGCCATGCATTGATGATTCAGTGATGAGCAACACCATCGGCCTCTGTCCTCAGGATGCTGTCAGGGCAGTGCATACAGCAGAATTGTGTTGTGTGCGAAGAGAACGAGAATGCTACCGAGCAGTTTAGGAGACTCAGTTTTGCTTGACTCCCCTCTCTATTTAGGAAGTGATTATTCTCTGTACAAATTTCCTAAGTCTCCCGGAAATTCAACCTAGCCAATTCTAATTCCTAGCTGAGAAAATATTTTGTTTGGAATGATGGGGTCCCAATTTCTTTGAGTCAGAAGAGACTTGAGAAGTTATGCACGGATGTACCCTTATCTTCCCTGCCTCAGCTGGGACACATCCAATGCCCAGAAGAGAGCAGGCTCACGTGTGGCGCCATTTCTGTGTGGATTGTTTGAAACTTTTTCCAAATAATGAACTGCAGCTTATTTCCCTGTGTATTCTCTTTAATGATTCCAGTCCTGTATCCTGGATAAAATAATAACATCTCGTTTACCTCTTATTTGGAATACATGTCATAATTGTCCATTTATTTGTGTGACTTTTGTATCATTACTCTGCTAGTGTACCTTGATGGTGGAACTGTGTCTGTTTTTGCTCATTGTTATTTCTCTAGTGTTATCACAGTGCTAGGAAATGAATAAATGAATGAATGAGAATGATTTATCCTGTTTCAAAAGGTTTTAAGGAAGAATACATGGATTTGAACCTTACATAATAGTTAATTAACTATTTGGCAACAACTGTAATGGTTCTTTCACTACTCCAATTTTTCTCACACTCAGATTAAGATTTTTTGAAAACTTTCTTCACATATAATATGGTGTTCAGCTTTATGGTGTCCTCAATGCCCATCACCTATTTTTTTAAAGTGCCTGTCTCACCGGGAGGTTTGGGGAAGGCTTCACAGAAGAGGTGAAAATTGGCCTTGTGCTGGATCTTGAAGAATGAGAAAGCATTCTCCATGAAAATGGAGCCAGGAGGGGCACTTTCCGGGGTGCAGTGTTATGAACATAAACATGTTCTCATCTGGCATCTTTTACCTAGGCCCGTTGTGCTGTCCTATTCTTTGGAGATTTTTGACTTATTTTTTCCCATCTTCTGCAGAAACTTTGCTATTCTTTCCCCTTCCCCACTTCTTCAACATTGTCTCAAAGCTGGAGGCAGAGATTCCTGTGATTTAGAGTTTGCATTGGGGCATTAAGACAGTCTGGGTTCAACCCATTTGTTACATGTACTTAAGCAAGGCAGGATACTCCTTTGAGAAATAGCATTCTCCTCTTTAATAATAGCTACCTCATAAAGTAATTATGAGAATTATCAAATACATTACATGTGATGTGCTTGAGACACAGTAGAGACCTAACACACTGTAACTGTCATCCTTGCCTCCCCTCTAGAGAGCTGCTGCTGTAGCTCACTCTGATGGTATAACCATCTGTCCAGTGGCCTCAGGATGTGCAGTGGCTCAGACATATTTTTTCATGGAAACCTCATCAATGGCTAATAACTGTAAAACTATTTCAGCTTTTTCCAAATCCTTAGTTTAGTGGTTTTATATCTCTGCCCCTGTTCTTTCCAATTTCCAGGTGCATGGGATCCAGTGATTTTTCTCTTTTTTCTTGTTTTTTTTCCTTTTTTTTGGTAGGGCTGTACAGGAATCACATTTGACACATTCGCCCATGGATTTCTCTCTTTTCAGGTATCCATTTCTCCTGGTACTGCAAGAGCCTAGATTTCTCTGATCTCACCTCTCCCAGCTTCATCTGGGTAACCAACGTACTTATTTCATTCTGGTCAAGATTTTTCTCAACAGGTTTATTGCAGATTGCTGCAGCTGCAATCAGTGTTTACAATCTGATGACAAGTTGGAGATTAAGGCTTGTCATCACTATTTAATTAACCTCAAATTAAGCAGTTTCTGGCCCCTTTCCATACCCTTCCACAAGCCATTCAGAGCTGCTAAAACAGTGCTGTGAGGCCTAATAGATTCTGGGTCATACCACTGGAGAGTGGGAGCTGGCTTAGCAGCCACTCTGAAGAAAATCAATGTTTGATTCTTACTCTTATGCCTGAGGGCTGAAGATAGGTAGCTATCCAAAGAAAACGTAAAGGGAGGAGAAGAAAGGAGGGCACCTTTCCATACTAGGAAGCGTGTAGTCTGTGAATTGCAAAGGAGATGAGCCAAAAAGTGTTCCAGAGACAGAAAAAAAAAAAGACCCCTACTCTTAGTATTTAAAAATAATTTGTTTTTCTAATTGCAGAGGTGATATGCAGTAAATGGTAATGGTAAAAAAAGAGAAAAATAATAAGAAAGTAAAAAACATTCAACTTCCTACTCTACACACCTGCTTTTGAGGCTTACCTGAGCTGTCCAATCTGGTAGTCACTATCCTCATGTGGCTCTTGAGCTTTTAAAATGTAGCAAGACTGAGTTGACATGTGCTGTGAGTGTAAACTACTCACCAGAGTTCTAAGACTTAATATGGAAAAGAAGAATTCAATATATCACATTATTAATTTATATTGCTTACATGATTAAATGTTATTTTGCATATGTTGGGCTAAAATATATCACTAAATGAATTTCACTGGTTTCTTTTAACTTTTTAAAATGTAATTACTAGACACTAAAATTACTTATGTGCCTTGTACTGTATTTCTATTGGATGGACTCTTTTAGACCATTTTCTCTGCATGTATACAAAATTTTTAAAAAGAAAAACTGAGTTATTTTACAGACAACTTTGTATCTTCCCTTTTTAAGTTAATATATTGAGAGTATGTTCATGTCATGAAACATATGTTATGGTATTATTTTTAATCATTTATAATTTTTCATTTTATGAATGTCCCTTCATTGATTAATCAAATCTTCTTAGATTACTACCATTTAAAAAAAAATTACAAACTCTCCATGAGCACACTTATAACTATATCTTTGGGTTCATCTTTAATTATGCTCCTAGGATTTGTTTCTGGAAGCCAGTTGGTTGAGTCACAGGCTTGCTTGTGGTGTGATGGGCTACAAGGGAAGAGTGAGTGGTTGATTGTGGGTAGATGAAAGGGAAGCTAGAGAGGAGGTACCAACTGCTAGGAGCTACCCTCCTTTCTCCAGTAGAAGTGGATGATGCACCAAAACTGAGAGATTGGAAGAGAGTTTAATGAGCAGAAGATTGACAGAGGTGTGGGTAGAGTTAAGAGAACCAAAAAAGATGATGAAGCAACTATGGAAAGTCTGAAGGAGCAAAGACAGAGAACAGAATTGCAAGAATCCAATGAGAGCCCTAGCTAGGAACTAGGGGGAAAGGGCCACTGATAGAAATTATAGCCAAAGCTAGAAAAATGTGGGCACTTGTCAAAAGGCTCAGCTGTGCAGTGGGAGAGGAGGAGAGAGGAAATGGGCAATAGATACCCCCAAACTCTTTCCTCCAATTCTCTGATCCCTTAATGCTGCCTGCCATTGTCTTAGCCCTATGGAAACCAAAGGGCATGGGAGGCGAGTCTGCAGAGATCAGTAAGGGAGAGACCACCAGAAGGGCAGAGAAGGGTGGAGAAGAGATAGGAAGGGGTGAGTGGAGGAAAACCAGAACACTAGCTTGGATACTTAAACTCTAGGATAAGGCACTTATCCTGTGTGACCTTTGTTTCCTCACCTGTAAAATGTGCATAATAATACCTACCTCAGAATGCGATCGTGAGAATAAATGAAGGAGAGCATGTAGCACAATGGTATTTTGTATACTTGTTCTTTATCAGAGGCTTATGAGTGGACCATATCAACTTCTTACCATCTTGTCCATTTATCATGTCTTACAAGTTCATCAAGAGGGAAAGTAGCAGAGAAACTTACCCTGGCACACCGGGACCTTATATTTAGACTTGAAAAGTTCTGTATACCCTAGTGAGGTAGCCATTTGTGTTCTGAATTGTGCATATCAAACCCTTGTGCTCTGGTAAAAATCCATAGAATTTTTCACATAGTTGTATAATTAGGCCACATGCTGTTGGCTCTGCTCAAAAATGGTCATTTAAGTGTCCTTTTATTATTTCTGGCATCCGCTGGGAAATTTAAATAGCTACTGCCGGTGTGCTTTCTATATGCTCTTTAAAAAATGCTGAAATTGAACAGTTTAATAAAATTGCTGGACTGTCAGCTTCACCAAACTCTCCCAGAGATAAACCTGAAAAAACAAACTCCATACCCCAAAGTAAATACTTCTATAAATCAGGGACTTTTACAGGTGCTCCCTGGGGAGTGTAGTTTGACTGGTGCTCCCTGGGGAGTGTAGTTTGACTAATACGGAGTTTCGTTTACAAGCAGGGGTGGAAGCTGGAAGCTTCTGAGGCGATTTGACCCCTTCATTTTCCTTTGCTTAACACGATCTGTATTAAAAATGGGTGGCATTTTTAGTATGCCACCCCAACTAGGGGGCTCTGAAATGTCATCTCTCTAATTCTTAAGTAGAAAAATGAATAGCACATAGTGTAAAATAAATGCATATATTTTAAATACATGAATATGTAAATATACAAATATGTTTTAAATACGTAATTACCAGACTCTTTTAGGAAGTATAATTATTGAATGAATAAGGTATCAATTAGGAGGACCAACTTGCAGTTACTCAATCTTTACAAGGTTCTGGTCACTATTTAAAATGCTTTGTGCACATTATCTCACTTCATCCTCACAGCAGCCCTGTGAATGAATAGTATTTTCTTCATATTACCTATAGGGAAATGGAGGTTCCAAGAAATGAAGAAAAATGGTTATGACAGTGTCATGTTTGGCAAGTAGCAGAGGCAGGGATGAAACACACACGGCATTTCACTCCAGAGTCTGAACTCTTAACCGCCGTTCTATGTCATTTCTTCCCTAAACGTTTATGGAGAAACTTGAGAAATTTTGTAAAAAAATGACAACTTAGGTAAACCCGTGTGGGATAATTAGGCACAGTTTTTATTCCCATAAACCACTTGCAGATAGTAGACATGTTCCTTGGTTTCTTACTAAAAAGCACCCTCGAAATGAATCCCAATATTAAATCTACCACACTAGTTGAGCTGAGCTAAAGGAGTTTTATGGCCAATGAAGCAAGATGTTTACTGCATATTTGGTTAACATTAATGATTTTTGATTTTTAATGATCAAATGTTATTCAAAGTTTAACTTATAGTAGTTATACCACCTGCTGAAAGGCATCTCTAATTGTACATGTATTGACTGTGAGAGGATGCAAAGTAGGATTCCACAATTTTAATTAACTGTTCCTCCTCTGACATTTCATTACTGGTTCCGGAAGTGGTAGTAGATGGCAGACAGTTACCTGTCAGAATTTTTATTTAAAGGAGGTAAGATGGAGAAATGTTAGCGTTGTTTTGGTGATTGGAGAGGAAAGTGGGGAAGGCAGAGAAATGGCTGATAGTTTAACATGTTAATAACATGGTTGAGTAAACAAGGCTCCCAGCATTTGCAGATAAACTTTAAAAATTTGAGCAGATAAACAAAAATTGAAATAAAAAATAAAGAAATCACTAACTTCAACTTTTGCAACTTTTATATTGCAAAGGCAATTTCTTTCTCCTGAAGGTGGGTACCTCCTAGACATCATATATCTTTACCCAAAAGAGTTTTTGAGGATTTTCTGTGAGTTCCAAGGGGCAAAAATGTGAAGGTCAAAGATAATGGGTTCCCATGTGACACTGGGCTGATTTGCCAAGCACCCAGGATGCATTTCTATTTCTTTTTTATGGTAAAAGCCAGAAAGAACACTGTGGAGTTTAAACACGGTTTCTGTATCTGGTGCCCGCATGGGGAGATGAAGGTAAAGAGGCCAATTTATCCAGCAAATGTGCCCAAGCAAGTCGGGAATAATTACCTCCCTTGACATCTGACAAAACTTTGCTGCATCCCCACAGAAAATCTACAGGCAGTCCTTCCAAGTCATTTTCAGAGACCCCACCATGGCAGGTGAGCTTATTTATTTATTTCTATTTTGAGAGTTCCACCTTTCTAGACTCTCTTTTAAGGTTTGCCTGCTGCATAATGAATGGAGATGAGTGGGTATTTCATTACCAGGTATCTCCCTGCTGCAGGCACTGCCTGGAGAAGTTTCCCTCTGTTTAGCTTTCAAGCCTCATTTATTTTCTCATGCTTTCTACTGTGGGCAGAGCCTGGCTGACTACATTATTAAATTACTATTATTACACTGTGATGTCTTGGCATGATCAGGGGCTAAGTTGGAAAAGATAGTGTTGGGCAGGGAACATGTCTTGCCCCTTCCCTAAACTGCCCCGAGTGGACCTTGGCTGGCTTGTTGGGTCTGTTTCAGCAGCAGAATTCTCTGAAGACAAAGGGAAGGTCTGATCATATTTGAAGCATTTTTTTCTAGCAAGTGTAAGGAATGGACATTTCACTTTTATGTAAGTGACTTTTGATTTAAGATCAACTGGATAATTCATGATGGTCATGTTTTGGGGGAGAGGGGATGGCATTTCATATTCAAAGTGATTTGACATTTAAAAAATTACAATGTTATTTAAAAAACTATAATATCATGAATATATTTACATGTAATTCATTTTCTGTTTACACAAGCTTTCAAAGGCTGTCTATTCTCAGCAGAGAAGTTTTAATTAAAAATATTTTATTGCCATTCCAGCCCTCCTTAAGTGAAGGCACTGTTCTTCACTTCTGTTTTTCTTTCTCACGTACTCTTGATAACCAACCCAGCCTTATTTACAATAAAAAAGTTATTACTGTTAAATTTTAAGTGATTTCTCATACACCACCACATCGCCAGTGCTGTACAATACCAGCATATAGTCAGTGCTCAGTAAATTCTTGTTAAAGGAGTGGTTCAACACTGCCCATGCATTGTATGTTTCAGCCATACTGAAATATGTTTTAGCAAAGACACTGCCTGGTCCACCTTTGGAATTTTACCCACCACTCAGAAGTGTTGTTTGCCTTTCAAGTCTTAGCACTTTTTAGACTGCTTATTTGTGAGTTTTCTCCTCCGTCCCCTATCTATACACAGTTCCAGTATATGTATTAGGTGCTTAATAAATATCTTACTGAATGAGTGAGTTACCAAATGAACCTATACTTATACAGTTAGCCCTCAGAAAAATTATCTGTGGCAGTTTAAAATTTTTGTAAACAATAAAATAATAAAGATGAAATTTGAAACCTTTTCTTGTTCAGTCCTTAACTCAAAACTCTCTAATGCCTCCCTGTTCTCTATAGTAGTGGTTTTCCAATGATGATAATTTGATCATGGGATCATGCTTTTTTCCTGCTTAAAAGTCTCTCAAGGACTTCTCCTTACCCTTGGGATAAATGTAATTTAAATTCTTTAAACATGACTGAAAAGGTTCTACCTCTGCAGCTACAGTTCTCCCCATGTCCTGTTTACTCTCCACGTGTTGATTGTGCAGTATGTTGAACCCAGGAGGTTTCCTCTTCCCCAGGTCCTTGGCATGTTGGGTTTCCTCTGCCTGGGGGCACTTTTCACCTCACTTAGTTAAGTCCTTTTATGTTTCAGTTGGTCTTATTTTAAATATTACCTTCTCAAGGAGGCCTTTACTGCCTACTCCCTGCCACTACCGCTGATAACCACCACTATCACCCCACCTGCCTCTACCGACATAGACAATTTTCCTTCTTTGTATGTCTTTGAAGTATTTTACCAATAAAATGGAATAGTTGAATAAGATGGGATGTTTTGAACAACTCATATGAAATATTAAGTTAATGCAATTTAAATGGAAAATTTCTGCAATCTTAAGCTTTTCTCCCATAAATTTCTCTTGACTATTTTGGCAGCTCATGTAACCCTCCCCCATTTTCCCAAAGCATGCATATTTATTATAGGCAAATGCTATGCTAAGTGCTTTATATGCATTTACTCATTTGCTTCTCATACCAGCCTTATAGTGGATACTGTTATAATCTCCCATTTTATTGAAAAAACTAAATTCATTGAGCTTAAGAAACTCACACAGCAGTGAATGGCAAGCTGAGGTTTAAGTCCATGCTATATGCACTCTTTTTTTTTTTTTTTTCTGAGACAGAGTCTGGCCCTGTTGCCCAGGCTGGAGTACAGTGGTGTAATTTCGGCTCACTGCAACCTCCACCTCCTGGGTTCAAGTGACTCTCCTCCGTCAGCCTCCTGAGTAGCTGGGACTACAGGCTCACGACACCACTCCCAGCTAATTTTTATATTTTTAGTAGAGATGGATTTTCACCATGTTGGCCAGGATGGTCTCGATCTCCTGACCTCGTGATCTACCTGCCTCGGCCTCCCAAAGTGCTGGGATTATAAGCATGAGCCACTGCGTCTGGCCTATGCACTCTTATTCACTGTAAAAAATATACAGCTAGTGATTAGACAGTTAAAGTATTTGAAGACCTGGTAAGTATATGAAATATGTGAAAACAGCCTTATTTGTGTATTGGTTATCTTCCATTTATCCTTTCCTACCCCTTCTCTGCTTTGCTCTTTGCTTGGGAAGTTCTCTGTGAACTCTCTAAGTAGGCTCCCACCTTGTCCCTGGGTATTGCATTAATCCTTGGTTTCTCCACACCATGACTACACTTTGTAAGCATTTCTGCAGATTACCCTATTTGAGTATTTTGTGTGTCATCTGTTTCTTGCCCATATCATAATTGATATAGACACCTATTTAAAAAAAAAAAAAAACTTAAAACTGTAGTTATAGTTGTGCTTTTGTAATTCACATATAGTATAAAGTTGTATTTACTTCTTTCCACTTTGTGTCTAAGTTTGTATAAAGAAATGGTATAATGGAATTGAAGATTGCCGTATTTCATGCTGTCTTGAAAATAAGAAGCATGCCACACTCAAATACAAAGGGTGTGTTTTCAAGGAATTTGACCTTGTTACAAGTTGGAAAACCACAGTCCTACAGAATATTTTCCAGAATCCTTAGTCTGACATGAGGCCCCCTGCATCATCTTGACAAGAGCTTAACTTTCTTCTCTTTTCCACTGAGCCCCCTTTGCTTACTTTAAAGGTCGGCTTTGCTCTCTGTCTGGGTAGGTAGTGACCCAGATATTTAGTCCATGATTGACTGCCATTAAAGCAACTCACTTTTTTTTACCCATAGAAGTTTACATATGAATAAAATTATATGTTATTTCATAAATAAAATACCTTATCATAAATAGGAACTAAAATTTTAAAGAGAAGTACAAAAAATTAAAAGTAAAATAATGCCATTCAGATTAGCAGGTGTTACAAAGGTGCTTTAAAACATTAATGCTGAATTAATACCTTTTCAATGCATATATTAGAAAGATTGAAATCAAACGGAAAGAGATATAACTTTATTATTCTTTGGTTTGTCCTGTCAGTGGACCATATAACACCAAAGTTCCATGCTCTGATGTTTGGGGAACACTGGTATAATCTGTGTGTCTGCCCCTGCTGTGCTCTCACCCTGAATGCCTTCTTCCTCCTGGTTTCCTTTCCCAGTTCTTCTCCATCCTTCTGTTTGAACCATTCCTTCACCCTCTCATCCTACACAAATCTGTCCTCCTCAGAACTCTCTGACACTTATTGCCTGTCCTACTCATGTTGGCTTTTGATCACTAATGCTTTTTAGTTGTCATTTCAGTAGTTTATATTTTGTGTCTTGCCTCCCAAATCATGTGCAAGTTTTTGTCTCTAAACTATGTAACAGATAGACACTGGGACCTATGTTTCTGGAATTTCATATCTAATAAGAGTTTAGTAAATGTTTGCTGAGTTGAATGAATTTAACCAAAGTAAGGTAGATGCTGTTTTCTCAACTATGGGTATATTAGTTCTCACACTGCTAATAAAGACATATCCAAGACTGGGTAACTCATAAAGAAAAAGAGGTTTAATGTACTCACAGTTTCACATGGCTGGGGAAGCCTCATAATCATGGTGCTAAACAAAGGAGGAGAAAGGCACGTCTTTTTTATTATTATTATTATACTTTAAGTTCTAGGGTACATGTGCATAACATGCAGGTTTGTTACATATGTATACTTGTGCCGTGTTGGTGTGCTGCACCCATCAACTCGTCAGCACCCATCAACTCGTCATTTATATCAGGTATAACTCCCAATGCAATCCCTCCCCCATTCCCCCTTCCCATAATAGGCCCCGGTGTGTGATGTTCCCCTTCCCGAGTCCAAGTGATCTCATTGTTCAGTTCCCACCTATGAGTGAGAACATGCGGTGTTTGGTTTTCTGTTCTTGCGATAGTTTGCTGGGAATGATGGTTTCCAGCTGCATCCATGTCCCTACAAAGGACCCAAATTCATCCTTTTTTATAGCTGCATAGTATTCCATGGTGTGTATGTGCCACATTTTCTTAATCCAGTCTGTCACTGATGGACATTTGGGTTGATTCCAAGTCTTTGCTATTGTGAATAGTGCCGCAGTGAACATATGTGTGCATGTGTCTTTACAGCAGCATAATTTATAATCCTTTGGGTATATATCCAGTAGTGGGATGGCTGGGTCATATGGTATTTCTAGTTCTAGATCCTTGAGGAATCGCTATACTGTTTTCCATAATGGTTGAACTAGTTTACAATCCCACCAACAGTGTAAAAGTGTTCCTATTTCTCCACATCCTCTCCAGCACCTGTTGTTTCCTGACTTTTGAATGATTGCCATTCTAACTGGTGTGAGATGGTATCTCATTGTGGTTTTGATTTGCATTTCTCTGATGACCAGTGATGATGAGCATTTTTTCATGTGTCTGTTGGCTGTATGCATGTCTTCTTTTGAGAAATGTCTGTTCATATCCTTTGCCCACTTTTTGATGGGGTTGTTTTTTTCTTGTAAATTTGTTTGAGTTCTTTGTAGATTCTGGATATTAGCCCTTTGTCAGATGAGTAGATTGCAAAAATTTTCTCCCATTCTGTAGGTTGCCTGTTCACTCTGATGGTAGTTTCTTTTGCTGTGCAGAAGCTCTTTAGTTTAATTAGATCCCATTTGTCAATTTTGGCTTTTGTTGCCGTTGCTTTTGGTGTTTTAGACATGAAGTCTTTGCCCATGCCTATGTCCTGAATGGTATTACCTAGGTTTTCTTCTGGGGTTTTTATGGTATTAGGTCTAACATTTAAGTCTCTAATCCATCTTGAACTAATTTTCGTATAAGGAGTAAGGAAAGGATCCAGTTTCAGCTTTCTACTTATGGCTAGCCAATTTTCCCAGTACCATTTATTAAATAGGGAATCGAAAGGCACATCTTACATGGCTGTAGGTGAGAGAGCTTGTGCAGGGGAACTCCCATTTATAAAACCATCAAATATTGTGAAACTTATTTACTACCATGAGAACAGTATGGGGGAAAGCACCCCCATGATTCAGTTATCTCCACCTAGCCCTGCCTTTGACATGTGGGAATTATAAGAGTTACATTTCAAGATGAGATTTAGGTGGGGACACAACCAAACCATATCAATGGGTATAGTTCACAGTCATAGTATGCTTTTGTGTCTAGTTGGGATGCATAATTTTTATCTTTGCTGCTTCTCATCTTCATTGAAGTTACATTCTAGTAGGGGACATAGAGAATGAACAGATAGACATCTAACTACATGATATAATGTTAAGTGGAGTTAAATGATATAAGGAAAGTAAATCAGCATGCATTTGATAAAGAGTTTTGGGTTATTTTTTAGATTGGGTGGTTAAATAATCTCTTTGGGATGAGGTCACATTTGAGGACATACCTGAATGAACTGAAGGAGGAATACATGTGAATATTTGGGGGATAAGCATTTTAGTTGGAAGCAACAAGACCTGAGGGTCTGAGTTGGGACTGTGCTTGATAGAGGCCAGTGTAGGGAGGAGAAAGAAGTGGTGGGACTTGCCACTGGAGAGGTGACAGGGATGGATTCCATATGTGGCCTTGTCAACCATGGTAAAGATTTTAGATTTTAATTATAAGCGAAACCAGTAGAGGGCTGAAAAGAAGGAAATGATGTGATCTGATTTATATTTTTTAGAAAATCATTTCAGCTGCTGTGTAAAGAAGAGGCTGAAGGGGACAAGAAGAGAGTCAGGTGGCAAGTCAGAAGGCTCTGGCTGTGTGCCAGGGAAGAATCATGGTTTGGAGCCTGGTAATCTTAGTACACACAAAATAGGAAGTAGTAACAGATTAGGGATAAATTTTGAGGGCAGAGCAACTGTGTCATTCTTTCTAATTTATTTACTACTATCCAGTGCATTCAAAGCAGTATTCTCTGTTGGCATTTATTTTCATTTTACAATTCTGTTAAGCCTTAAGTTTTATTTCTATTTACCCAATATTCTTTCATTTACATTTGTTTTTGAGATGGTGCTTAATGACTAATTAGCCAATAAAAACTAGGGTTCTATCTGGGGCAAGAATGTGTTCCCATGGCAAATTTATTTATCTGACTTTGAAAAGTAATTGCATTTTTGTATTCATTCTTGAATACTGTTTCAAAAATGTTGTCATTTCCCCAAATGACTATTTGGGAGATGGATTTTTTTTATGCGATTCTAATTCTGTATTCTCTTCCTTTTAATACTCCCATCTCCACTTTATATTACAAACTTCATCAGACTACTGCATGCTATTATAGCTGTCGTCACCATGGGGAGAAAATGACTAATTGAAACTGCTTATTGATATAATAGAGCAGGTTGTGACACTTGGTGAGAATGCTGCGACGATGGGTTCCAGCTGATGTTATGTAAAAATATTCAGCCATGAAATATGCACTTGCGGATGGCTTTCTGCAGATGTCTGCAGAATGCAGATAATCTGTATTCTGAGAAGGTCTGCAAATTAAAGGTCTATCTGACCAGTTAGAATTACACCACAGTGACGACAGTGGTGCAGTGGGTAATGAAATGGCCTTGAATCTTGGGCAATAATAATTATAACTGCCTATGGTAATAAGCAAAAATGGATGGTTTTTACCCCCACTCTTTTTAAGAGGGAAAGGATCAGTTGGCAGAAAAATGATGAACTTTTGGTTATTTTGGAATTTGTTCAATGCAAGGTGTATTGGTATCATGAATGGAAGCATGAATTGTTATATTGTCTTTGGAAAGCTATTTGGCTATAACTATCAAAATAGAATGCATATATACCTGTTGACCTAGCAGTTCCATTTCTAGTAATTTATTTTAGAACTATAGTCATGCAGGTGCACAAAATTCTATGTACAGAAATATTCACCATGGCATTGCATTTAAAAACAAATGATTAAAAATAGCTTAAGTGTCCAAGCGATAGGATAATCTGTAAATAAATCATGGCATATCTATACTTTATAATCTTTGTAATAAAATTAGGCCATCACAAAAAATGGGTCTGTATAGAACCATCTCTATGACATTGTTAAGTGAAAAATTGGTTAGAATATAGAATATGACATTGTTTGTAGTCATGGAAATTTAAAATGTGTCTATGTGTTCACATATGCATATGTTGAAGAGGGTACAGAGATCATTAACAGCATGAGTGGGAAGACATTTTTCAGTGTACTTTGGTGTGGTTTCAGTTTTTCACTTTGTATGTATGTTACCTATTCAAAAGCTATAAACTAAGAAAATTGTGAATATTATATCTACGTATATTTTTACTCCCTGATGTAAAGATGTATTTGGTTCTTTCTGGGCTGTATTGTACCTGACTTTTGTTTTGACAGTATTTCTTGGTATGGCATTTTATAACTTTCTTTTAGAACACCTAAAAGTTTCTTTTAGAACACCTCTTATTAGGATATCATTGTGCTGACACTTTTAATATTGAGGTGGTGACTCTCCTTCTTTCTTTATTTCTTGTCATGACTTTACAGAAATGTAGTTCTAACACTTTCTTCCAACGCTTCTATCCTTCCTCTCCAGGACAGCTATCTGTTTAAATAAATGGCAAAATCATTCAAATCCACTGGCTTTTGAATATCTAATGGGTATATTTATTAAAATGCTTGGACACCTCTGAAATTATAGGTTCGGTTCTTTTCAACAACAAATAGAAGTTAAATACTAGTAATACTGCTTATTATAAACTTTTAATAAGCCCTCTTCTTCCCCAACAAGGTAAAGAGCAATTGTTTGAACTGTATGGCCAAAAGCTGTGTCATTCCCCACTTTTATATGTGGTATCGGGAGACCCTGAGAACAATGTTTAAAATGTTTTAATCATTGTGATAGAAGGAATTAATGTATAGTACTATTCAGAAACCCCATTGCTCATATTAGGTTTCTGGGGTGGGTAGGGGGAAAGAAGAAAAAAAAGAGATGGAAGAAAAATACACTCCTAAAAAAGTTAAATAACAACTAGTAAATTTCATTCTCTGTTGTTGGAAAACCAAGTCATTATATATGAATGTGTAATAAAACAAGTGTTTGGAACATTGAGGTGTATGAACTATGCAGTGTAATCAGAGCTCATTTTCCTGCAGTGGAGATTGAAATGTATACGTTTCTTCTAAGCAGCACCTTTCATTCCATTTTTATTTTCCAAGGGAGAGTAAAATTTACAAGTTGCTGCTTAACAATACCAAAAGTGTTAGTTCCTATACAATGAATAGTGAAGTTTACAAGTTGCCATTTGACAATGCCCACATTTCTGTTTGTTTGTTCCCCCACCCTCTCTACAAGGTATAGTAAAATTTATAAGGTTCATAAAAACCCTTCATTATTAATACAAGGTTATATTGCTGGTGGGGATTCCACAAATAGCTTATGAACATATCTAAAGGGAGAAGTAAAGGTGGACGTTATGAGGCAGGAAATTCTTTCAGGAACATTGAATTTATAATCATCATTGAAGAACATGCAGAGATATTCATGGCCTTGTGTCCCTATGACCCCATTCCCTTGGCTCCTTGATTCTGTTGTATCCTTTGTGTGTATTTCATTGGATCTTTTTTTTTTTTAAATCCTTACTCATTTTCCTATGCAAGTCTTAACTCACTGCACAAACCTCCTTCCATGGCCATTCTCCTCCCCTTCCATTCTCTCTTCCGAACACTCAGGATGGTTATTGTGTGCACGATTAATTAAATAAATGGTTCATAGCCTTAGGACATCATTTCTGTTATTATCTAGCACTGCCACTTAAATATTTTATTATTACAGTATTTTATTGTTATTAAAATTTCAAGATATGTATTCCTTATTTTACCAATTGTATTACAACAAGCTCCTTGAGGGGAGATATCGTGCCTTAAAATTCCTTATGCTCCCAATGGGGCCTCGCATATAGTTGTGTAATTGAAATGAAGTGGCTATTTGACCAATCAATAGAACAGAGAGATGAAGAAAGTGAAAAGTAACAGATACTCTGTGGTAGCTTGTCTGCAAAAACTGTTGCTAAAAAATCCTTCCATACTATCTGTGCAGACCTCTTCTTCCGTCAAGAAATAAAGTCTTTTTCCTTCCCTTGACATTTGTTTGCCTTTTGACTCAATTTGATCAACAGAAAATGGCAGAAATGCATGGTGCTAGTTCCACATTTAGACTTTAAGATGCTGATTCACTGTCTTGGAGCCTGGTGCCATCACTTAAAGAAGTCTGATCATGCTGCAGGAGAGAGGCCACTCCATTTGGAAAGAGGTCCTGAAGAACAACAAAGACATGGAGAGAAGCCCAGCCAGACCCCAGCTGTCCCAGCCAGGCCAGCCAAGGGCATGTGAATGAAGGGAAGCCAGCTTGCATCTTGCAGTCTATGTTGAACTACCCCAGTCAACACCAAATGGAGCAGAGATGAGCCGCCTCACTGAGCCCTGCCAATATTGAAGAAGCAGGACAAATAAACTGTTGTTTAAAGTCACTAAGTTTTGGGGGTGATTTATTAAGCAGTAAAGATCACAGAAGCACACCCAAAGTGGGATAAGCAGTACATTAAAATTTCTGGTCTACAGCAGTGCTTTTCAGACTTTAATATGCATACAAATCACCTGGAGATCTTATTATAATTCTGGTATACAGTAGGTCTAGGGTGAGACCTAAGACTCAACATTTCTATGAAGTCCCCAGGTGACACTGGGGGCTGGACACTGTTTTGTTCTGTGGTTCACAGTTTGAGTAGCATGGGTGAAAAGAGGCAAGCCCATCCATTCAAAGATTAACAAGTTGCTTATTACTATCAGGCAGATTATGCTTGCCTTTTTGTTGAAATTTCAAATTCTGTACTGGCTCATTCATCTGTATATTAGATATTCAAGTCTCAACACTATAGAGTCAAACAAATATGTGTTTTGACTAAGGCACTTGGCTGGGCAAGTCATGTTTTCTTCAAGTCTAGCTTTCCTCAGAGTAATTATATGCCCTTAGGCATGGTGTCTGTTTAACCAGCATGGATGCTTTGTGGCAATCATTAATAATGGCAATGCTTTCCCCTACTGAGTGCTTCATTGTGAAACAGGCTCTGCACTAAGCTCTTTGTACTAAATCTATTTCCCTCTACCCTCCTAGGTTCTCCAGCTGTGGCCCTGTGAAGTAGAGTGAAAAATGACAGATTAACATGAAAAAAAACAGAAGGTTATTAACATGTACATTGCACATACACATGGGAGTACCCAGTGATGAGTGACTCAAAGGGGTAATTAAAATGTGACCTTATAGAGCTTTTTTAAAAAGTGCAATAAATTTTTAGAGAAATGGTAAGACATAGGAAAGGACTTTGAGTTTCTGCAAATTGTGGGAAGGTAAATATATGGGGGAACTAATGGAAGGGCTAGTTAGTAAAGTTTGTTACATGGATTCCTCCGGTGTCTCTTCCAGATAGTTGAATATCTAGAGTTATCTCTGATGATTAACTTTTTCTTTCCTGAGAGGTGGGGAGGGTACCTTTATACATTTATATCCTGTTTTATGGCAAATAGGGGGAAGACAGAGAGCTTCTCCCATATCTGCTTCTTCTCAACTGCCTTCAACTCAAAATAATCCTCATGCCAAAGTGGCATATTTTGGGGTGGCATATTCTGCTACTCCTCACCTTTATATACCATTTTCTCACTTAATCCCTATAATAACCCCATGGGATAACTGGCATCAGTTTGTTGATGAAGAACCTAGGGCTCAGGGAGGTTCAGTTACCAGCTTAGGTTACTCAGTAAGTAAGCTGGGATTCATTTCTGGGTATGATCTGATTCCACAGTCCAGGCTGATAACTGCTGTGCCACGTTTACCCCCACCACTGCTCAGCCAGAAACCTAGCACACATGAGCTTCAGGCCTTCTGATTATATGTACTGCAGCTCACATTCTATTCTGTTTGTTTACTAGTTTATTCTTATTCTAGTGATAGTAGTAGTATACACATTTTTCTTCCATGCAGTATAATTGATTTGGGAGATCCTGACAGAGGTACCTGAAATATGTGTGTGTACCTGTGTGTGTGTGCATGTGTGTTTATGGAAGAGGCGGAAATACCTTTAAACCATGAGTTGGGAGATTTAATTTTTTTTATAGCAACATTCACATAATTATTGTCAGCATCTTACAGTGGTAAAGTGCTGACATGAGAAAAGTCACTACCAGAATAAATATCGGTTATTCTTTAAACCTCAATAGTTTGTTTTCATTGTGTGTTGGCTATTGAAACAAAAATAATTTTACCCCCTCCCTTTGCTTCAGACTTACTGTTTCATTCTCTATGGCATTTGTCAAACAGAAGCTACTACGGTTAGAGGTTTTCATCAGAGCAGCATAAAATACTTCTTTTAAAAACCATAAAAAAGACTCTGATATGAGACCTGGTTTGAAATTAGACTGCCAGGACATCTCTTCACTTGTCGGCTTTGAATGACTCTTCTATGTTCTCTTGAAGGTTAAAGAAACTGACAGTGCTGGAAGTGGCAGTGCTTGGTGAGGCCACAGCCAGTGCTCTGCAGGGAACCCTTACCATGAGTGACCTGGGTTTAAAGGAAGATACCAGGATCTCCAGCCAGGAGGCTTTGCTTAGCTCTCAAATACCTTTACTATAGACATGACTGTTCTTTAGAAATCACGTGATGATGATAATGGTGGTGGTAGTAGTGACAGAAGGGTGTGTGTGTGTAGGTGTGTGTGTGCATGCTGTAGAGAATAAGTATTCTATAGAATGCAGAAATAAAAAACATGTTTGGTAAATGGGTAACACACAAAAGGGTATCATTAAATGAGACTTTTTGTAGTGCCAGCTTAATCCTTATTGTCCTTTATAGCCAATTCAAGGAAAAATATCTTTGAAAAATGTCCAGAGACTGTTCCCTGGTTCTTTATAACTAGTTACAAATATGATGTTGGAAATTACTTTTAAACCACATACTGAAATGTGGACAAAAACAAAATGATAGGTTATGATAGATACTCTGAAAGTCAAAAACAGCATTGGTTCTCCTGTTTTCCTGCCAGTAAGTTAAGAGCCATGACTTTATTTCTGTCTTTAAAATCTCTGGTTTCTTTCCTTTGTAAGTGAGTAAAACCAAATTTGGATTATCCCAAGATAAAAGGAAAGGGTGAACATTGGCTCCCATAATTGCACATCCAGTGGGGTGAAACTGGCTTCTCTTTTGGGTGGCTATGTTTGCCTTATTGTATCTTTACAACTGTCTCTCCCAGGGGTGAATCTAGGGTTTTGTGGCCTGAAGCTCATACAGTTTAGAGAGCCTTCTCTATAAGAAGGTTATAAATGAACGCATGAACACATTGCTAGAGAAAGACCTGTGAGCTTAAGATGTAGTAGCTTCAGGATAAATTTGCCTCTGCTCTCACCCCCATCATGGTCCTCCTCTTCTCCATGTGGTCTTCATCTTTTCTTCAGCCAGTCTTTGTGGTGGGGGAAGAAAGATCTCTAAGTAGCTTCAGACTTAATGTGAATATAAGTGTCCAAGATCTCGGAAAGCCTTCTCTCTAACTGCTGATTCATACACCTCCCCCAAAAGATTCTGATTGGTTAGATTGAGTCACATTCCTATCTCTGGCGGGGGAGATGAGGCACCTCAATTGAAAGCCCAAAAGAAGCACAAAAATTTGGGGAGAGGGTAAAGGGAGGGTAACAGTGTGTTAAAGGAATCAGAAGTTGAGCATTCAAAATAATAGGTGTTCATTTCTATGCTTCTCACCTGTCCTTATAGATCTAGGAGGGATGTGTGTTCTAAATTGGGTGTATGAAACACCTATTCAAACTTGAATTTTCAGGTCTTTTCAGGGATTAAGTCAGCCTTGGTAAGAGTAAAGAGTATATACTGAGGCATGCTGGGAGGTAAATGTCTGGTTTTGCCAAGTCATATATCACTAGGTATCTTTTAAATGAAAGGTACTAGGCAATGGTGTCTGTCTAGGAGCCCCTCCCTTGTATGTTTAGAATTCACTCTCAGCTACGCTATGAGAAATACGCATTCCACTGGTCAATACAGCTTTTTGTCGTAGAAGCCCTGTGGGAAATTGCAAAGAAAATGAAAACCTGTTTTGTAGCTTCCTTATTTGTCTTTCCACATCCTTTAGATTTCTTTGTCCTTTGCCTCCTCTCTGGAATGGGATGATAAAAATAAAATAGAATGATACGGAGTGTGCTGTATCCAAAACAAGTATAGAAAGCATCTATATATACAGAGAACCACATCACAATACTGTATTATATACTATCAGCATATCAGAAATGTAAACATGTTTCCACTCCACAACAAATGAACTCATTCTGTGTGGCAGCTGCCATCCATTTAAGATTACCCTCTTTTTTTTTTTTTTTTTTTTTGAGATGGAGTCTCACTCTGCCACCCAGACTGGAGTGCAGTGGTGTGATCTCAGCTCACTGCAACCTCCACCTTCTGGGTTCAAGTGATTTTCCTGCCTTAGCCTCCTGAGTAGCTGGGACTAGAGGTGCATGCCACCACGCCTGGCTAATTTTTAGTAGAGACTGAGTTTCACCTTGTTGGCCAGGATGGCTTGATCTCCTGACCTGGTGATCCACCCGCCTCAGCCTTCCAAAGTGCTGGGATTACAGGCGTGAGCCACCGCATCCTGCCAAGATTATTCTCTTTCATAGATAATATAGTAGCTGTAATTTTTGGAAGTACATGTTGAGTATGAGAATATTAGCTAAGGTATGGCAACAATAATTAAAATTACATTAAAAATAGGAGCATACCAAAATGCGAATATTTGGAACAGCTGGGCTCTTTGAGGGCAGGAGTCCTGTCTTAGTCATTTTTGTGTCCCTTAAAGCTCCACAAAGTACCCTCTATATGTTAGGCGTTAAATGAATGAGTGAAATGAATGATTGAATGAATGGCTCTGCTATTACAGCTTCTCTTTGTCTGTTGCCCTGTGTTTTCAAGCTTCGGCTCTGGTCATGATTTCTATCTCTTCACTGGCCCCCCGCCCTTTTTTTTTTTTTTTTTTCATAAGAGACTTCTATATCTTTTTATATCCTGATCTTTTCTCTTTTAACCTTTGATTCCTGACATTTCCCTTTCCACTTCTCACTTTCTTTTATAGTACAGCTGCCTTTGTCTGTTTCAGTCTCTCTTCTCCATAGCTTTTTGTGTCTGTGTTTCCATTCTGTGACTTTCCTCTTTTCTAGATACTGTTGGTGAGCTGGTTACTCTATTGAGTTAAAGAGGGCACCACATTGTGCCATTGTGAAAGAAAACTGATTAATTGACTAATGATATAATTTCTACTGTGTCAGGGGTCTTTTGGGGCTACCTACTGAGGAAATGGACCACTTTATAATGGCATTTTCAGCATAGTCTAAACCTCACAGCACCTGTAGTTTTGTTCTTTTTTCTTTGATTTAAATATTGATCTTCAGACTTTCTTTATATTCTCTATTTTAAAAATAATACTCATAACTGAATATGCTATTTTTGGATGCTGTGTTTGTAAAATTTAACACCCCCACTCCATTCCACCCCAGAATTCCACTTATTGCTGATCTTCTTTCCAGCACAGGAAAGAGAACTAATTGGACCCTCCAGAATTCTGCACTGGGCACACAGGAGATATCAGTTGCATGTAATCATAAGATTGGCATGATTAATGTGTTTACTCCTCTAAACAGACTTATTTATTTGAAGGGCAGAGTATTGTGGCTATGATAATAAACTTTGACTCTAAATTTATTAACTTCAAATTCCAGCTACTCCACTTACTAGCCTGGGCAAGTTATTTTACTTCTATAGGTTTCAATTTTGTCTGTAAAATGGATATGTGTAGTATCAATCACATAGAGTTATCGCAAGGATTAAATGAGTTAATATTGCAAACCTCTCTAAATAGGGCCTGACACAGTGAGCCTTCAAAATATGCTAACTATCCTTGATTAATTTTTGTACAGTCTGTCCCAATTACTCTTCCCCCTTGAGGATTCAGTTACTAACATTTTGTTGTAATTGTTCATTGGCTTTTTTTCCTCTCATTTATTATACTTCAAAAAATCATTTGCATTTCAGTTGTAGATATAATATTACCCCCTGACATTTAACCTTGTATCTCCTAAGATGACTATGTAACCATAACACTATTATCACCCTCCACATGAAAATTAACATTGATATGTAATCTAATATATTCAAATGTTTCCATTAAATGTTTCCCTCATACCTTGTAATGTCTCTTTTTCCTTATTTCTGTTTTCTTTTTAGAATACAACCAAGGATTACACATTTCACTTAGTTATTTTGTCTCTTTGGACTTTCTTAATCTAGAATATTCTCCTGCCTTTTATTTCTCTTTCGTGAGTCTGTATTTTTGGAGATTCCAACCCAGTGTTTGTGGGATGCCATACAGTGTGGATCTGTCCAGTTGTTCCTCACTGTAGGCAAAAGTGCTACCTAGGTAATGTTGCCTGCTTCACACTGGATCACAGCAGAGTCACATAATTTGTTTGTGCCATTTTTGGTGATGTTGTTTGATCTCAGATATTCTCCAGGTCACTCCATTTTTAAGGTTTTTGTTTTGTTTTGTTTTTTGTTTTGCTTTGAAATTAGTATCTGTGGGGTGATACTTTGAGACTGGGTAACTATTTTGTGTCCCAAGAACCTTTCACTCATGGATTCTATTGTCCATTGATGATTTGTGCCTAATGATGTTTTTCTCTTTGTATTATCATTACACATTTCTTGGCTGACGTTGTTTGTTACCAAAAGAGGTCCCCACCTCTGTATCCGTAGTAGGATGGATGATCATCAGTATAATCAGAACAATTTATTCATAGAGCATGGGGCTTCCTTTCTGCTAAAGTAAATTATATGTCTTATTTGCTGCTTGTGTCATAGCTTTCTTAAAAAAAGGACACTATATTTTGTGCTGAAATACAGCATTCCTTCAGAAAAATAACAAATTACAAGCACACAGCTCAATGAAGTTCCACAAAATGATACAGCTATACTTAGCTCCTTATTCTTTCGTGAGCCTCAAATTGTCCCTCATTTAGCCAGTAGGATCCTCTGATGCTAGTTCCTATATTGTTTTGACAAGTCTCCATCAGTCTTTGAGTATGTCCTTGGTTACAAAAAGATATATCAACCTTACCTTACATTTTCCCTACCCCAGTCAAGAATCAGTCAAGCCCTGTCTCCCTTTAGTGGAGAATGGAATTTAGAAAGAAAGTTTTGGCCACTAGGTGGGCTCTTTGCTACTGGGGTGCCATTGCCGCTAGGAGATAGGTAGATTAGATAGGTTAGATAGGTAGATACATAGACAGATAGATAGATGCATGTATGTTACCATGTGCAACTCAACCACTCAAATTCAGCATCACAGGATTCTTCCGCACTTTCCCTCATTTCATATTTGTGTCTCCTTTATTCCACAGTGAGATCCTAAGGCATTGATTCATTTGCTCTATCCTATAGTACACAGAAAATAGTTTCAGAATTACTATATCAATATCCCTCCTGACAATCAATCTACTAAGTAAAGGTCAAGATTTATTTGGACTTATTTTTTTCCTAATATTCCACTAAGGATATACATTCAGAATACTGTCTTCAGAAATTATTTGAATTTATTTTTTTCTTCTGTGATTATTTATGTTGATGTGATATATCATTAGATCCATTTATGTCCTGCCTGTATACAAGTTTAGGTTTTGTTTTGTAAATCCTTTTTAAAGTTTTTATTTCAAATATGTAAAATTTTACATGGTTCAAGTCAAAACTGATGTGGTTCAATTCAAAACTAGAAAAAAAATTTGTTCAAGAAAGTCCCACTCCATCCCTACCCTTCCAATTCCATTTTTACTCACCCTCTTTGGAAATATTTTCATTAGTTTCTGGTTTATTCTTCATGTGTTTATTATAAAAAGAAGCAAATACACACATATATACATATGCTTCCTTTTTATACAGAAGTTAGCATGCTATGTACACTCTTTCACTTTGCTTTTTTATCCTGGCAATTATTTCATATCATTTTATAAAGATCCGCCTTGTTCCTTATTACAGTTGAGTAGTAGTTCTTTGTATATATTGGTTGTTCACACAAAGGACTACTATTAGTTGTGTCTGTGGATGGCATTTAGATTCTTTCCAGTATTTTTTACTGGAAATAACACTACAGTGAATAATTTTACGTCCATGTTTTTTCACACAGTTGAAAGTGTATGTTCAGGGTGAATGCTGTAACTGACATTGCTGGTAAGTAAATATATAGATAGGTATGTAGATAGAAAAGGAAATAGATACATAGTTTGTTAACTAATGCCAAATTTCCCTTTATACAGGTTATACCCTTTTGCACTGTAACTAGCAATTCATGAGAGGGACTGTTGCTCTACACTCTGTCTGCTAACGGAGTATATTGTCAAGTTTTTCAACTTTTGACAGTCTGGTAGGCAAGAAATAGTATCTCAATGTAGTTTTTTTAAATCAACTTTTTTGTTAAGAAGAGTTTTCGGCTTACAGAAAAGCTGTGAAGATAGTAAAGGGTTCCTGTGTACACCACACCCAGTTTCTCCTATTGATAACCTCTTATGTTAGAGTAATATGGTTATAATTCTTAGTGCAGTTTTAATTTGCTTTTCCCTTATTATAAGTAAAATTAAGCATATTTTCATATGTTTAAGGGCAATTCCTATATAGTCTTCTGTGAACTACTTGTTCTTCTATTTTGCTTATTCTAAACATGGGTTTTAAGAATGTTTTTTGTTTTGATGGAGTCTCACTCTGTTGCCCAGGCTGGAGCCCAGGCTAGTGTGATCTCGGCTCACTGCAACCTCCACCTCCTGGGTTCAAGCAATTCTGTGCCTCAGCCTCCTGAGTAGCTGGGATTACAGGCGCCTGCCACCATGCCTGGCTAATTTTTGTAGTTTTAGTAGAGACGGGGTTTCACCCTCTTGGCCAGGCTCTCTTGAACTCCTGACCACGATGGTGATCCACCTGCCTCAGCCTCCCAAAGTGCTGGGATTACAGGCATGGGCTACTGCTCCCGGCCAAGAATTTTAAAATACATATAGGGGCGATTGGTGCTTAATCTGTGATATATTTTACAAATGTTTTCTCCGAACAGGCACTTAGTTTTTGATTTTTGCTTATGGTATTTTTTGCCATGCAAATTTTTTAAAAATTCAGGTAATTGAAATTCTCAATCTTTTTTTTTTCTTTTTTTGCATTTGGATTTGAGTCATAGTTAGAAAGGCTTTCCCCACATCTAGTTGTACAGAAATTCACTCATGTTTTCTTCTAATACTTGTATTGTTTTGTTTTTACATTAATAGTTGCCTTGATTTTTAAAACGGATCATGTTGGATCTCAAGGCCCAGCTGAACTCAAAGGATTAATTCCAGTAGAGGTTGGTTACTAAAGGGAAAGGAGAAAATGGAGAAGCTATACTCCTTACCTCTCCCTACATCTCCTAGGCAGGAAGATTGGGAATTTTGGATAATTAGTGCAGGGCTCAGCTGATAGAAGTCATCACTGAGTAACTGAAAGGATGGATGAATAAATGAAATTCTAAAGAGATTAAGTGTCTTACAGATCATGCTACCTCTGCAAAACCCAATTAGCACCAAAGCTGGAAAATGCGAAACACAAACAAGTGATACTCTTTCTGGTTTATAGGTTGTCATGTATGAGAAACCCTAAGTACCTTGGATCCTGGGAGGGAAGGTTCAGCTTTTGAAGAGGGCTAGACCTGTCTTATTCATTCTTGTTTCCGCTGTGGAGTCTCCTTTCTTGATCGTGGTTACTTTGGAAACAGTGCTATTTTGGGTATGTATCCTCCAGAGGATATAGGCTAGAAAAACCTGACTTCCTCATTGGCAGTCCAATTCTTGGAGCCATCTTGATGCCAGATGTACAGTCATTTTTTTCCTTGTGTATTTTTGCTATGTGTTGAAGACACCAAATAGCTGAATTAAATGTGTAAAATTGGCTCAGAAATCCAGATGTTTAGAGATATAGTGCAACTTCATTTATTACCATGTGATAATATTATATGACAGTATAAACATTCTACGTCTTAATGAGTTAGATGCACTCTGCACAATTATGTATAAAGGAATGAAGTTGCTAAATTAATCGTGTTGTGATGGTTTTTATAACTGAATTTTACTTTTCAGAGCGTTGGCTTCATGCCTTCCATCTAACTTAGAAGTGTGCACTAGCTTCAGCGGTCCAGATTTAGATTTTTATTTGGCCTCTGCCAGTTATTACTTTAACTTAAAAAGTATTTTATGTTCTCTAAGTCTAATCAAAAATGGGTTTAAAAAGTTACTTTAGTGATATTTAGAATGTCAAATGGTATAATGTAGGTAGAATACCTAACACAATGCCTAACACAAGAATATACTCAAGAAATACCACTAGTTACAATTATTGTTCATTGATCCTTATATAGCAGTGGAGTTCTGCATTGATCCTTATAATGCCTCTTGATTTTCTCTCTTATCACCATCATCACTTACTATCTCCTTTTCATATACAAATTATTTTGTGTGTATAATAATCATACATTTTATTTTTCTTTTGCATTTGAACCAACTTAGTTTTTTTTTTTTTTTTTTTTATTCTCAAGGTAATATTTTAGAATGGGTAAGAAATTATTCTCTCCATTTTGGAAATGAGGAAATATAGGTTTATAGGAGTAAAGAAAATTCTTGACATTGTATACTTAGGAAGTAGTAAAGTGGTAAAGTTGGGGTGTCTGATGTCAAAACCATTTTTTGTGTCTTATTTCCAAGACTCTCTTGTAAGCTCCTTGATGAAAGATTTCTTTCTATGCTGTGGAGTCAAGAGATTTTAGTTTCAGGAATGAGGGATATAATCAAAGTTGGCCTAGGCTAGAAGGAATTTTGTAGGCTCGTATAACTGACAGGTCTACAGGTAGATCTTTAGGCATGTCTGGATCCAGGTGCTCAAAATAGGTTGGGAATGTATCTCATCCCACTTAGTTGCACTTTGCTTCCTGTTGGCTTTATTATCCTCAAGCTGGGGCTCCCTTGTGGTGGTGCAGTAGCTACCAGAAACAGCTTCCATTATACCATCAGCAACTTCTTTTCAATAGTTTTATCAGTTGTCTTGAATTGAAAATTGTTGCATCAAACCATGCGCCTACCTCTAATCCATCTATATTATCAGGTTGACTGAATATATTGTTTGATCAGGCGTGGCTATGGGCATCTCTGGAACTAGGGTTGGGTCAGCCCTTTATAAACCACATGACCTGAAAGGAAGTGTGGGTGATTTGCCAAATCATAATCCAAATCCTATTACCATGGATAAATAAACTGTGGTATATCCATAAAATAGGATGCTATTCAGCAATAAAAAGGCATAAATTACTGACATATGCATCACATGGATGAATCTCAAATACTTTACACTAAGAAGTCAGACACAAATGGTTTATGATTGCATTTATATGATGTTTTTGAACAGGCAACATTATAGGGAAAACAAATCAGTGGTTGCTAGGGGCTGCAAAATTAGGGTAAAAGATTGACTATGGCAAAGTACCTGGGAACTTTTTGGGATGATAGAAATGTTCTGTATCTTGATTGTGGTATTTGTTACATAACTATATGCATTTGTCAGAATTCATATAAATATATACTAAAAGGGTAAATTTGACTATTTTTAAATTAGACCTCCACAAACCTGCCTAAAAAGCAAACAAAAAGTGCTACTACTTAACAGAGGAGGATACTGAGGAGGTACCAAAACAAACAAACAAACAACAACAACAAAAAACAAAGCAAGGGCGAAACAGTACTTACTCCATATTCCTAGCTTATGGAATAGGATCAATAGCAGCTAGACGAGTGGTTCTCAGTATATTTTTCACCACGACACATATTGTTGAGATGCCCATGAACTCCCTTGAACCTACAGTGTTTGCTTGTCATCCCAGTACACATGCTGAAATCCCATCTCTTTCTCCAGAGAAAAAAAAAGTACCTAGCTACAAGTGAATGAGAATGACATTATTGTACAGACAATCTTTCAAAGATATCAGATGTTAGCAGAGGGTAATACTTAGTTGTTACTGCTACTTGGACACCTGATGTATTATTTTGCAGCACCATGATTTAGAACCTCTTTCTTCAGTGACTACACTTTTTGCCTTTTGCCATCAATGTTTATTTGAAGTATAATGACTTACAGTTATTCTTTAAAATGTTTTTCTGGTTTTTCTTAAGTGCAAATGAGCCCATACTGTACATATTATTCTGCCACATACTTCTTTCACTTAATAAAAGATCTTAGGCTTCTTTTCACACTTAAAGTCATTATTATGTTATTTGTCTGAGATGGCTACATCCTTGACTTTGACTTGGATGGAACAAGGTAGTGCACAATTTAAGAGAATGTCAAGATATTTAGTGATCAAGACAAATACTTTAATTCAATTTTTTTTCAAAAATCAAATAAATGCCAGAAAAATCCGTGATGAACAAAATATCAAAATTTTAAATAAGGATTAGTATAGTGCCAAGCCATTTTGGAGCCTAAAGCTAAAGAAAAAAATGAAATTAATTTAAAGAAAGTAAATTGTTTAATTAAAAATCATTTAAGTTTGTCACTAGGTGGTAAGAGAATGTCAAACATGGTAATTCTTCCATTGAAAAGAAGATAAACAAAAAAGTAAATTTTGAAAACATGTTTAAATTACTTTATCCCCAAGCCTTGCCAACGCAGGAAACCTCATCTCTACTAAAAATACAAATATTAGCCATGCATGGTGGCACACACCTGTCGTTCCAGCTACTTGGGAGGCTGAGGCAAGAGAATTGCTTGAACCTGGGAGGAGGAGTTTGTGGTGAGCTGAGATTGTACCACTGCACTCCAGCCTGGGTGACAGAGAGAGGCTCCATCTCAAAAAAATAAAACAAAATTACTTTGTCCCATTAGAGCCAGGAAAGTGAAATCATAATGAATTCTGGTTTTAGTATAAATAAAATATTTACATTTAATATCATAAGTTTTAAGATACCTACTTTTCAATTTTTCAATATTTCTTCAATGACTTTAAGGTTCTCCAAAAAAATTAATTTTTAAAATATATTAAAAATATAGGTAGGAGTGTCCATGCAGGCTCAAATATGGTTGGCAGGGCATTAATATTTATCTAAAATGTTGTTTTCTTCACCATGATTTTTTTGATGTCTAAAAATATTGCACTGAAGTATTATTGTCTTGATTACTGAGAGTTTTTCTTTTCTTTTATCTTGAAATGGGCATCTCACCATGCAGCTCAGGCTGGAGTACAGTGACTATTCACAGGTACAATCATAGTGCACTATAGCCTCAAACTCCTAGGAACAAGTGATCCTCCTACCTCAGCCTCCAATGCAGCTAGGACTTCAGGCATGGCCACCACACCTGGCTACGGAGGTTGTTTTTAGTACTACTTAAATTTTGCGTCTCATTTGCCTTACCCTAATCGTGACCCTGAATCCCCATTACTCTGCCTCTTGACCGAGTTGGAGATGATCTTGAGGTGGGAGAACCAATGACAGCAGCACAAGGCATGGTAGTGAGCCTTTCTGACCTCACAAGGTCAGAAGCCTGTTTATACCAGTAGCCTGTTATCTTGAAGCTGCCCTCAGCACTTTCTTTGTATTGCCATTTACGTTTCCCCGAGCTTTGAGCAGACTCTCAGTTAGGCAAAGTAGCTGCTGGGATCCAACAAGTTGGGGATGCTCAATTGAGGCCTCCTGTGCCCAGTGTGGTATGCAGTGTTCAGAGAGATTTCCCTTTTCTGTATTTGATTTACTTTTTGGAGCCTCTCATCATGTTCCACTTCTTCTCAGCTCCTACCATCCTGTTTCTTTATTATCACATTCCATCCCCATAAGCCCAGCTGAAATTTTTAAAATCCTGGGATTATGGTCAGTTTTTGGCATGTCACAAAGATGTATCCCTGAGCAAAAGCAGCCTAATAATCATCTGCTGGGTTTTGGTATCCTGGTGGTTAAGCCACTTTTGCACATATATTGAGTGACTGTTGAAAGGCTTCCTGTGAGGTGAAGGGTCTCTGGCACACTGTTGGATGTGACAAGAGCTCCATGAACCATGGCCTTTGGCTCCAGTTTTAGGAGTAGGTTTCCTAGGAGTAGGTTTCCTTTATTTGCTGAGCAGCCTTTACCATTATGAATCTTGCCTTTCTGCAGGACCAGTGGATTCTGCAAAGGTTTATTAATCTTGATTTAATATATTCATATGAAAAAATACAACAGTGAGAGAATAAAGCTTATGTAGGCATTGCAGGGGTCCCTTTGGGGGCTCACTTTATATTACTCATAGCAATGAAAAGTAAAAATGGCAAGTTATATTAGCTAAGTTCAAGATACAAAAGGCAATATTAATTTCACAGGAAGTGTAAAAAGATATGCAAATGTGATCAACTCCCAGGAAAACATTGCAATATACCACTCCAGGCTTTGAAATTATGCAGTTTAATAAACACTTGTTAAGAAGCTTCACACACCAAACATCGAATTTTAAAGCAAGTGTTTCTGATCACGTACTGTTTTTCAGGAATGGCATTATTTTCCTACGCTTTTGGAACCCTAAACTGGGTAATTTGGGTGTTCAAAGTAGCGGGTTTATCTGTAGTAGTCACATGTTCTTGGGAAAGCACAGATGGTTCTGGAAAAAAAAATTTCATGTTATTGTTTTTCCATTAAAAGCATAATTTAGAAGTGTAGGCCATTAGACTAGAACCTGAAGTAAAAATTTCTAAGGCCAATGTGTTTATACAGAAACTGACAAGGGAGAATTATTTATGGATTTTTAATTGGTACAGCCCTGATGAGAGAAGCTTTCCCATAAATTTCTTAGGTCTATGCTTCTTGTATGGGATCTATCCTATGCATTTATAACCAGAGCCAAACTCGGGCTCCTGAAAAATGTGAAGGACTGTTAGGAAGTTGTATGGGATTTTAACATCATAAAGACTAAACTGTGCAGGAAGAGTGAAAAAAATGTTCATCTCTGAGTGAAATGGTTTCTTAGGACATTTCAGTAGACAGCTTAGAGGCTTAGAGTCTGGGAACAGGTTTACAGTGTTTTGGGCAGACATCAGTACTGTTTTGTTCTAAATTTGCTTATCTGGTGCTTTTGCAGAACTTTATACTATTGTTTAGTCTTGCTAAATCAGGAGATATAAAGGATTACAGAGAAAGGTAACACTAATGTGGGTTTGGTGTGGGCAAAGGAAATAGTTATTTTCATACACTGCTGGTGGCAACTTGACCATATATATCAAAACCCTGAAAATCTTGTATACTATTTAATCCTGCAATTCCACATCTAGGTATTTATCTTAAAGAAGCATTTGAACAAATTCATGAAGGTGTGTGTCTACGTAAATTTTCTCAGAGTTGTTTATGATATTTTTGTAAAATCCTGAGAGCACAATATTTGGTTCAATATTTTATGTCTTTGTACAGTATATACCATGTAGCCTTTTAAAATGCCTTTGCAGACAACTTAGTAACATGGAAAGATGTTTATATTAAATGAAAATGGAAACAGATTACAAAATAGGAAGTATAGTAGAGAAGAGAGGGTTTTTTTTAGAGGTATAAAAAGAAGAGAGTTTTCAAATAGGTATATGTTTACATATATGCCCTAAAATATTAACAGTTCCAACATTTTGATTTGTTTTTGCCTAGCTATAGTTTTATTTTTTTCCTAAAATAAACATGGATTATTTGATAATAAAAATAATAAGAGAAAATATACCCATCAACGAGAGACAATAAAGTATTCTATTAGTGATCTTTGCTTTGTGAAAGTATGTGATTATAAAACAGATTTGTACTACCAATTCTTATTTGCTCTGGAGAAAGATTCCTATGGTTTTATGAGTGAGTAATATGTTATTTAGTAATTTAGGTTTAGTTTACAGCTCTCTAGTGAAGCTGGCCTGCTGAGGAAACCTGGGGTTAGGGAAAATGAAAGGGATGTGCAGCTAGGAAATGAAGGACCTGCAGAAATAAAGGTCATGCATCTTTGAAGTTGCCCAGCAGTCAGTAGGCAAATAGGATTTTGTCCTACATACACTCCCATGTATAGTATAATGAGGGATACTTAAAAATTAAGCAGTATAAGAAATTGCTTTATAACGGAAAGGAAAAGCACAAGGAAAGGTTTTTCACAATTCAAACTTCAGATGTAGCAAAATCTGATGGTGTAAAGTTAGAAATTAGACAAAATCCTCTTTGGCATGGCAAAAAACCCATAAACCACAAGTAATAAACCAGGAGGAGATAGTTGCAAAGGTATATTTCTGATAAAATGCTAATATTGCTAATATATAGAAAGTTACTACAAATTGAGGAGAGTAAAGAGACCATAAATCCGGTAGAAAAGTAACAAAGACCTAGAAAGTTCACAAAAATTGACATAAAAATGGGTCCTTAAGTACATGAAAATATGTTCAACTTCTCTCATAATAATAAGATGTGCAACATCATCAGCATTTATATTGTATTGAGGAGAGTGTTTGAATGAACCATAATACATTAATGCAGTGGTGTGCTGGAAAATAGGATGAGGAAGATCCCTGTGAATTGGGATTGGAGTGATCACCAGAAGGTATTGGTAGTGCAAAAAGCAAAATGTGGAAGACTATGTAGAGCATGCTGCATTTCAGGCAGAAAGAAGGGAAAGTAAAAATATATTTATCTGTGTATCTGATTATTTTTGCAAAAGGGTACACAGGAAGGATAAACTGGAAGATATGAAATTGGTAATCTACAGGGTGGGAATGGCATTAGAAGAGTTAGGGAGGGAAGACAGTGATACAGTACTTCTCTGAGTACCTTTTTATATAGTTTTGCGTTTGAAACCATGTTCATGGTTTGTATATTCAAAAATAACGTTAAATAACAAGATTAGGGGGAAATTGAGTACAGAGTAAATGAACCTAACTATATATCAAATGGATGACATGATTACACATAGGAAAACAATACTAATTCGGGTTATTTTGAACAGAGTACCATGATTTTATACCTTCGATCAAACAACGGAAGTACTGGAAAGAAATCTCGAACTTTACACATTTTTCATTGGTTGTGTTATTGGTGGGACAATCCTGAAATTATTTTGTATCCATTGTAGGATTACGTAAATGTATTATTTTGTGGGGAGTCAGGCTTATCACTGTGGAAAGAGGGCAATACAACTATGGATGGGGAAAGGCAAGGAAGAGCCTGAGCTATTGGATGGAGATTAGAAGTGTCAATAAGAAGACATGACTCAATATATATTTATAATTCTTACTTACCCTCTTAAAGGGCCTACAAGCAATGACACTCCTAGCAGCAGTGTAGACACTGAGTGCCCAGCTCTTGCTTGCTAAATAGCATTCCCTACTAAAAATAATAAGGGCCCTTAGAGTAGTGGGCCCCAACCTTTTTGGCACCAGGGACTAGTTTCGTAGAAGACAATTTTTCCATGGGTGGCAGGGGAGCGGGGATGGTTTCAGGATGAAACTGTTCCATCTAAAATCATCAGGCATTAGTTAGATTCTCACAAGGAGCATGCACAGTTTACAACAGGGTTAATGTTGCTTTGAGAATCTAATGCGGCTGACCTGACAGGAGGTGGAGATCAGGCAGTGAAGTTCCCCTGCCCGCTGCTCACCTCCTGCTGTGCAGCCAGTTCCTAACAGGCCACAGACTGGTACCAGTGTGCAGCCTGGTGGCTGGGGTTGGGGACCCGTGCTTAGAGCAATGACTAATTTCAGATTCAGAGCAGGGAAAGGACAAGAAAAGCCTGGAACCTTTTGTTGTGCCAGAAAATAAGAAACTGATTTAAAAAAAAAAAAAAATGAGGACCTGTGTGAATGACACAGGAACCAGCTTGAAACACTTAAGAATCAAATGAATAAGATATAACTAAAAGAAAGAAAGAAGGGAGGAAGGGCAGCTGTTTCTTGCACTAGAAAACCAACTAATCAATAGGAAAGAAATGATAGAGTTAGAATAATCACTCTTTCACAACAATTATAGTAATAATTGATTCAGAGTAGAATTGTCAATAGATGTTAAACCATTGAGTGAAAGCTTGTTGGTTAGTAGGGTGTTTACACAGTCAGAAAAAAAATCTTCCCATACATTATTAATTATAAAAGGGAAAAAGAGGAATACCCGCACATATACACACATACAGTGGAGCAATCTGGCAGAAAACACCTTATTTAAAGAATCAAGGTTAACACATCAAGAATGGGACCAAGTTTCATCAGGTGCCAACTGATGTAATGCAATGAGAAGGACATGCTATCACTTAGGTGGTATGCCTTTCAAAAACGTGTGCTGTGAATCTAATCCTCACGTAACAGTCAGACCAGCATAGATCCTCTGCAAAGCCATAGGCCTGTCCTCTTCAAGAATGTTAATGACATGATGGGCAAAGGAAGGCTGAGAAATTATTCCAGCTTCAAGGAGGCTAAAGAGACATGGCAACTAAAAGCAATGCGATCCTAGACTGGAGGAAAATGGCCATACAGGACACTCTTGGGATTGAAGAAAAGTAAATATGGATTACATGTTAGATAGTATTGTATCATTGTTAAAGTCCCTGATTTTGATAATTGTATGTGTGAGAGGATATTCTTATTCCTAGAAGCTTTTGATGTCCTCACCTACACCCAAGTGGTTTAGCAAAAACCACTTTTCATTTGTTTGTTTGAGGGAAGGAGAGCAGAGGAGGAGGAAGAGATAAAGCAAATATGGCAAAATAATAGCAAATGGATGAATCTTGGGAAGAGAGTATGGGATGTTCATGATATGATTCTTGCAAGTTTTCCACAGTTTTGAATAGTTTATTAAAAAAAAAAAGTCTTTTTTTGTTTTTGTTTTGTTTTGTTTTTAATTTGAAAAGCTCCAAAGCCTTTACTCTTTGAATTTTTTGCCCAGCCCGAGCTTTGAATATCAAGGATCCTAACTTTCCAGATGCAGTGACTGCACTTGTCCTCCATTTCAAGACAGCTCATTTCATTCTCTTTAATGCTGTCACCCAGATGACTCCAAGGGGTATCTGTGCATCTCACATCATCTCTTGACTAAAAAATCCTTTCACCCATTGCTGTGAAATTGGATCCTGGGGTCAAGAGGTGACAGAATTCATGTGTTCCTTCTCTCCTGGAGGTACCATGATTGTTTGCATCCCTGAGGCAGCATAGAGTGCCTTGGAAAGGACGGGTGACTCTGGGAATAAGCCATGCATAGTTTTGTCTTGCACAGGGGAGGAAGTTTCCAATAATGTTCATCTGAAAGGCTTTAACCTTTTGAAACTAATGTATGTTAATGTTTCTTTGTATCTAACAGTAGCCTTTTCTGATGTGGTTAATTACACACGAGGTTGAGAATGAATATCATTCTTTCCTATCTTTAGTTTCAGATGCCAGAAAAACCAAATCAAACAAAAGTAACACCCGTCCGGCAAAAAAACAAACAAACAAAAAGCATGCTAAATGTTTGATGTCGTTCTGGCATTCTGACAACAGTGAACATTTCCCATTATTCTAGAATGGGCCTCACTAGGGAAATACAAATTGTATACTATCCTGCTGGAATTTCTACCTGACTTTGATTACTTGTCCTAACCCCTATGTGGCGCCTTGATTTCTCTCTCTTGGTTTGTGCTAGGCTAGTGATAGTGGATGGAATCCTTGACTTCAATTTGGTTGGAAGGTACCTGCCCAGGTGGTTCCTCAGATGGGCATGGCCTTGGGGTAAACAGGAAAGGGTCAGCCCTGGAGCTAGGTCAGGCAAGAAGTAGCAGTCATTAGGCATTAAGGATGACTTGGAGAGAGGTGGTTGCCTAGCTTAGCAGAAGTTATTCTAGCTGTCAAGGAAAGTATAATACCAACATTGCCTGCATCTGTGGCAAGTCTTGTCACACAAAAGAAACTATCAGGAAAGAGTATGGCTTTCTTGGCCTCTACGGAGTAGAATAATCAGTAAATATTGGCTACATAATAATTGGAACTAACTTTAATAAATATATATTTGTACACTTTAAAGTGTAGGAAAAATCTTCCCTTTAACCATTTTAGTTTCTTGGCTAGGGTTCTATAACAAATGACAGATTAATAAGAGAAAAGCATACAAATGTATTTAATACAAGTTTTATGTGTCACAAGAGCATTCATAAGGAAGGAAAATCTGACGAATCAGTTAAACCTGAGTGCTTTTATACTAGGTGTCATGAAGAGTGGAAAGTTGTGGAAAAGCATATGAGCTAAGTGTAGTAAACTAGGGGAAACTTACCAAGGCTGGTTCCTGGAGTTTCTTCTCCGTGTGTCCCTCCATCTTCAGAGATAAGGATGCTCCTTTTCTCCAGGTTTAGGGAGGGACCTGTCACACGAGGGCCTTCTGACCTGCTTCAGCGAGTCCTTCCAGCATATGCTGTTTCTCAGACTCATTCAGCTTTAAATATTCAAAATGCCAAGATGCCATATCTTGTGGTAGCATGTTCTGAACCCCATCAAAAGTAATATGTACCCATTGCAGGAAAACTGGACAACAGAGATTCCTATAAATATAAAAGTAGACATTACTGGTAACTCCACTATGCAGTTAAATCTGTATTTTTTAAATCCATGCGTGGATTTTTTTTTTAAATTATACTTTAAGTTCTAGGGTACATGTGCATAACGTGCAGGTTTGTTACATATGTATACTTGTGCCATGTTGGTGTGCTGCACCCATCAACTCGTCAGCACCCATCAATTCGTCATTTATATCAGGTATAACTCCCAATGCAATCCCTCCCCCCTCCCCCCTCCCCATGATAGGCCCCGATGTGTGATGTTCCCCTTCCCGAGTCCAAGTGATGTCATTGTTCAGTTCCCACCTATGAGTGAGAACATGCGGTGCTTGGTTTTCTGTTCTTGTGATAGTTTGCTAAGAATGATGGTTTCCAGCTGCATCCATGTCCCCACAAAGGACCCAAACTCATCCTTTTTTATAGCTGCATAGTATTCCATGGTGTATATGTGCCACATTTTCTTAATCCAGTCTGTCACTGATGGACATTTGGGTTGATTCCAAGTCTTTGCTATTGTGAATAGTGCTGCAATAAACATACATGTGCATGTGTCTTTATAGCAGCATGATTTATAATCCTTTGGGTATATACCCAATAGTGGGATGGCTGGGTCATATGGTACATCTAGTTCTAGATCCTTGAGGAATCGCCATACTGTTTTCCATAATGGTTGAACTAGTTTACAATCCCACCAACAGTGTAAAAGTGTTCTTATTTCTCCACATCCTCTCCAGCACCTGTTGTTTCCTGACTTTTGAATGATTGCCATTCTAACTGGTGTGAGATGGTATCTCATTGTGGTTTTGATTTGCATCTCTCTGATGGCCAGTGATGATGAGCATTTTTTCATGTGTCTGTTGGCTGTATGCATGTCTTCTTTTGAGAAATGTCTGTTCATATCCTTTGCCCACTTTTTGATGGGGTTGTTTGTTTTTTTCTTGTAAATTTGTTTGAGTTCTTTGTAGATTCTGGATATTAGCCCTTTGTCAGATGAGTAGATTGCAAAAATTTTCTCCCATTCTGTAGGTTGCCTGTTCACTCTGATGGTAGTTTCTTTTGCTGTGCAGAAGCTCTTTAGTTTAATGAGATCCCATTTGTCAATTTTGGCTTTTGCTGCCTTTGCTTTTGGTGTTTTAGACCTGAAGTCCTTGCCCATGCCTATGTCCTGAATGGTACTACCTAGATTTTCTTCTAGGGTTTTTATGGTATTAGGTCTAACATTTAAGTCTCTAATCCATCTTGAATTAATTTTCATATAAGGAGTAAGGAAAGGATCCAGTTTCGGCTTTCTACTTATGGCTAGCCAATTTTCCCAGCACCATTTATTAAATAGGGAATCCTTTCCCCATTTCTTGTTTCTCTCAGGTTTGTCAAAGATCAGATGGCTGTAGATGTGTGGTATTATTTCTGAGGACTCTGTTCTGTTCCATTGGCCTATATCACTGTTTTGGTACCAGTACCATGCTGTTTTGGTTACTGTAGCCTTGTAGTATAGTTTGAAGTCAGGTAGCGTGATGCCTCCAGCTTTGTTCTTATGACTTAGGATTGTCTTGGCAATGCGGGCTCTTTTTTGGTTCCATATGAACTTTAAAGCAGATTTTTCCAATTCTGTGAAGAAACTCATTGGCAGCTTGATGGGGATGGCATTGAATCTATAAATAACCTTGGGCAGTATGGCCATTTGCACGATATTGATTCTTCCTATCCATGAGCATGGTATGTTCTTCCATTTGATAGTGTCCTCTTTTATTTCACTGAGCAGTGGTTTGTAGTTCTCCTTGAAGAGGTCCTTTACATCCCTTGTAAGTTGGATTCCTAGGTATTTTATTTTCTTTCAAGCAATTGTGAATGGAACTTCATTCCTGATTTGGCTCTCTGTTTGTCTGTTACTGGTGTATAAGAATGCTTGTGATTTTTGCACATTAATTTTGTATCCTGAGACTTCGCTGAAGTTGCTTATCAGTTTAAAGAGATTTTGGGCTGAGACAATGGGGTTTTCTAAATATACAATCATGTCATCTGCAAACAGGGACAATTTGACTTCTTCTTTCCTAACTGGATACCCTTTATTTCTTTCTCTTGCCTGATTGCCCTAGCCAGAACTTCCAAGACTATGTTGAATAGGAGTGGTGAGAGAGGGCATCCCTGTCTTGTGCCAGTTTTCAAAGGGAATTTTTCCAGTTTTTGCCCATTCAGTATGATATTGGCTGTGGGTTTGTCATAAATAGCTCTTATTATTTTGAGGTACGTTCCATCAATACCGAATTTATTGAGCGTTTTTAGCATGAAGGGCTGTTGAATTTTGTTAAAAGCCTTTTCTGCATCTATTGAGATAATCATGTGGTTCTTGTCTTTGGTTCTGTTTATATGCTGGATTACGTTTATTGATTTGCGAATGTTGAACCAGCCTTGCATCCCAGGGATGAAGCCCACTTGATCATGGTGGATAAGCTTTTTGATGTGCTGCTGAATCCGGTTTGCCAGTATTTTATTGAGGATTTTTGCATTGATGTTCATCAGGGATATTGGTCTAAAATTTTCTTTTTTTGTTGTGTCTCTGCCAGGCTTTGGTATCAGGATGATGTTGGCCTCATAAAATGAGCTAGGGAGGATTCCCTCTTTTTCTATTGATTGGAATAGTTTCAGAAGGAATGGTAGCAGCACCTCCTTGTATCTCTGGTAGAATTCAGCTGTGAATCCATCTGGTCCTGGGCTTTTTTTTGGTTGGTAGGCTATTAATTATTGCCTCAATTTCAGAGCCTGCTATTGGTCTATTCAGGGATTCAACTTCTTCCTGGTTTAGTCTTGGAAGAGTGTAAGTGTCCAGGAAATTATCCATTTCTTCTAGATTTTCTAGTTTATTTGCAGAGAGGTGTTTATAGTATTCTCTGTGGTAGTTTTTATTTCTGTGGGGTCCGTGGTGATATCCCCTTTATCATTTTTTATTGCATCTATTTGATTCTTCTCTCTTTTCTTCTTTTTTAGTCTTGCTAGCGGTCTGTCAATTTTGTTGATTTTTTCAAAAAACCAACTCCTGGATTCATTGATTTTTTGGAGGGTTTTTTGTGTCTCTATCTCCTTCAGTTCTGCTCTGATCTTAGTTATTTCTTGCCTTCTGCTAGCTTTTGAATGTGTTTGCTCTTGCTTCTCCAGTTCTTGTAATTGTGATGTTAGAGTGTCAATTTTAGATCTTTCCAGCTTTCTCTTGTGGGCATTTAGTGCTATAAATTTCCCTCTACACACTGCTTTAAATGTGTCCCAGAGATTCTGATATGTTGTATCTTTGTTCTCATTGGTTTCAAAGAACATCTTTATTTCTGCCTTCATTTCATTATGTACCCAGTAGTCATTCAGGAGCAGGTTGTTCAGTTTCCATGTAGTTGAGCAGTTTTGATTGAGTTTCTTAGTCCTGAGTTCTAGTTTGATTGCACTGTGGTCTGAGAGACAGTTTGTTATAATTTCTGTTCTTTTACATTTGCTAAGGAGTGCTTTACTTCCAATTATGTGGTCAATTTTGGAATAAGTGCGATGTGGTGCTGAGAAGAATGTATATTCTGTTGATTTGGGGTGGAGAGTTCTATAGATGTCTATTAGGTCCACTTGGTGCAGAGATGAGTTCAATTCCTGGATATCCTTGTTAACTTTCTGTCTCGCTGATCTGTCTAATGTTGACAGTGGAGTGTTGAAGTCTCCCATTATTATTGTATGGGAGTCTAAGTCTCTTTGTAAGTCTCTAAGGACTTGCTTTATGAATTTGGGTGCTCCTGTATTGGGTGCATATATATTTAGGATAGTTAGCTCTTCCTGTTGAATTGATCCCTTTACCATTATGTAATGGCCTTCTTTGTCTCTTTTGATCTTTGATGGTTTAAAGTCTATTTTATCAGAGACTAGGATTGCAACCCCTGCTTTTTTTTTGTTCTCCATTTGCTTGGTAGATCTTCCTCCATCCCTTTATTTGGAGCCTATGTATGTCTCTGCATGTGAGATGGGTCTCCTGAATACAGCAGACTGATGGGTCTTGACTCTTTATCCAGTTTGCCAGTCCGTGTCTTTTAATTGGAGCATTTAGTCCATTAACATTTAAGTTAATATTGTTATGTGTGAACTTGATCCTGCCATTATGATATTAACTGGTTATTTTGCTCGTTAGTTGATCCAGTTTCTTCCTAGCCTCGATGGTCTTTACATTTTGGCATGTTTTTGCAATGGCTGGTACCCGTTGTTCCTTTCCTTGTTTAGGGCTTCCTTCAGGGTCTCTTGTAAGGCAGGCCTGGTGGTGACAAAATCTCTAAGCATTTGCTTATCTGTAAAGGATTTTATTTCTCCTTCACTTATGAAACTTAGTTTGGCTGGATATGAAATTCTGGGTTGAAAATTCTTTTCTTTAAGAACATTGAATATTGGCCCCCACTCTCTTCTGGCTTGTAGAGTTTCTGCCGAGAGGTCTGCTGTTAGTCTGATGGGCTTCCCTTTGTGGGTAACCCGCCCTTTCTCTCTGGCTGCCCTTAAGATTTTTTCCTTCATTTCAACTTTGGTGAATCTGGCAATTATGTGTCTTGGAGTTGCTCTTCTGGAGGAGTATCTTTGTGGTGTTCTCTGTATTTCCTGAATTTGAATGTTGCCCTGCCCTACTAGGTTGGGGAAGTTCTCCTGGATGATATCCTGAAGAGTGTTTTCCAACTTGGTTCCATTTTCCCCCTCACTTTCAGGCATCCCAGTCAGACGTAGATTTGGTCTTTTTACATAATCCCATACTTCTTGCAGGCTTTGTTCATTTCTTTTTCTTCTTTTTTCTTTTGGTTTCTCTTCTCGCTTCATTTCATTCATTTGATCCTCAATCGCTGATACTCTTTCTTCCAGTTGATCGAGTCGGTTACTGAAGCTTGTGGATTTGTCACGTATTTCTCGTGTCATGGTTTTCATCTCTGTCATTTCATTTATGACCTTCTCTGCATTAATTAGTCTAGCTGTCAATTCTTCCACTCTTTTTTCAAGATTTTTAGTTTCTTTGCGCTGGGTACGTAATTCCTCCTTTAGCTCTGAGAAGTTTGATGGACTGAAGCCTTCTTCTCTCATTTCGTCAAAGTCATTCTCTGACCAGCTTTGATCCGTTGCTGGCGATGAGCTGCGCTCCTTTGCAGGGGGAGATGCGCTCTTATTTCTTGAATTTCCAGCTTTTCTGCCCTGCTTCTTCCCCATCTTGGTGGTTTTAATCTGCCTCTGGTCTTTGATGATGGTGACGTACTGATGGGGTTTTGGTATAGGTGTTCTTCCTGTTTGATAGTTTTCCTTCTAATAGTCAGGACCCTCAGCTGTAGGTCTGTTGGAGATTGCTTGAGGTCCACTCCAGACCCTGTTTGCCTGGGTATCAGCAGCAGAGGTTGCAGAAGATAGAATATTGCTGAACAGCGAGTGTACCTGTCTGATTCTTACTTTGGAAGCTTCCTCTCAGGGGTGTACTCCACCCTGTGAGGTGTGGGGTGTCAGACTGCCCCTAGTGGGGGATGTCTCCCAGTTAGGCTACTCAGGGGTCAGAGACCCACTTGAGCAGGCAGTCTGTCCGTTCTCAGATCTCAACCTCCGTGTTGGGAGATCCACTGCTCTTTTCAAAGCTGTCAGAGTTGTTTGTGTCTGCATAGGCCTCTGCTGCTTCCCCTTTTGTTGTTTAGCTGTGCCCTGTCCCCAGAGGTAGAGTTTACAGAGACAGGCAGGTTTCCTTGAGCTGCTGTGAGCTCCACCCAGTTTGAGCTTCCCAGCAGCTTTGTTTACCTACTTACACTTCAGCAATGGCGGGCGCCCCTCCCTCAGCCTCGCTGCTGCCGTTTTGGTTAGATCACAGACTGCTGTGCTAGCACTGAGGGAGGCTCCGTGGCCATGGGACCCTCCCGACCAGGTGTGGGTATAATCTCCTGGTGTGCCTGTTTGCTTAAAGCACAGTATTGGGGTGGGAATTACCCGATTTTCCAGGTGTTGTGTGTCTCAGTTCCCCTGGCTAGGAAAAGGGATTCCCTTCCCCCTTGCACTTCCCAGGTGAGGCAATGCCTCGCCTTGCTTCAGCTCTCGCTGGTCGGGCTGCAGCAGCTGAGCAGCACCAATTGTCTGGCACTCCCCAGTGAGATGACCCCAGTACCTCAGTTGAAAATGCAGAAATCACCAGTCTTCTGTGTCGCTCGCGCTGGGAGTTGGAGACTGGAGCTTTTCCTGATCGGCCATCTTGCTCCGCCCTCCCATGCGTGGATATTTTCACATAGTCGTATTTTTGTAGTTATGTATCTTTTCACTTAACCTTATATCATAGGCATTTACTCATATTATTACAAAGTATTTATAATAATAACTTTAATGACTACATTCTATTCTCTTAGATGGCAGAATTTAATTGTCATTCTGTTGTAAGGCATTTAGTGTCTTTCTAATGCTTTTATGCTTTCAGTAATGTTAGTATCAGTGTTTATAAATTTACTTGTTTGAGACCAACAAAGTTTATTTATAAGTACTCATAATTTGCCCTTTTCCCACCTTCTCCGAGAAAGGATAGCTGCTTCTGTCCTAAGAAGGTGCTGAGCAGAGTAATAGGAGGAGTTATAGACCTGAGGAAGCCAGAGAGGCCACTCTAATATACACTACAAAAGACAAGGGAATTACCCAGAGGTAAAGCTCCAAGGGTGGAGAACACAGAGGTGACCTGAGAAAGGGTGGGTGGTGGGAGAGGGCTGGGTGAGTTGGTGGGTGTCAGTGAGAAAGAGAGCAAGGGTGGCTGTCAGTGTTAAAGCTGAGAGTATTGGAAGCAATGGCGGTGAGTTCCAAGCTGTGGGCTTGCTTACTTTTTATTTTGCCAAAAAAGATGATTTACATCTACTATTGCTATCATTTCAAATAAGAGGATATGTTAACACCAAAAGAAAAACCAAACAAACCTGGAAGGTGGAAATTTCAGGATTTAAAAGTGAAATGAAATTGCTCCATTAAGACCTATCAAAATTTCTTTTTTTTTTCTCATTACTGTGCAGACTATTGATGATTTGAACATACTCTAGCAACAGATCCCAATCCATGGACTGACATTTGGTAGCCATAAAACCAAATGACCTTTAAGGTCCATTGATTCAAGCTACAGAAGCCTCGCATTCCATGAAGACTTGGTTTCCAATCTTGGTGCTATATTTGATTTGATGGATGACTTTTGAGCCACATGTCTCATTAATGTCTTAGTTTCCTTATTTGCTCACTTAACTTTATGAAGATCAAGTATGATATTGTTTTTTGAAGTGCTGTTGTCTTAACGCCTGGGTACTTTCTGATCTAAGGCTCAGAAAGGGAGTGTAATAAATTGTAATAAATTGCACTGTCCCAGAAAATAAATGGCATTCCATCAACCCATAGTTGTGCAGCAGCCCATCTTTTTGCAGTTTCTGAGAATGATTGCAAGAGATAGGAAATACAACTCAAAACAGCCTAGATGAAAAGGATATTTTATTGACTTATATACTGAAAAAATATAGACACATATGACTTCTAGAACTGCTGGATCCAGAAGATCAAGTGATCTATGCATTGTTTGTTGTTAGGGTCTATCTCCCTGGAATGGCCAAAAGGCTTTAGTTATAGATACCCATTCCATTCTACCAGTTTAGCAACCCAGTGGGAAACAATAGAGTTTCATATTTCCAGTGGGACTGGTGAGAGTTCAAAGTTTTGATCTCATTGGCACTGTCTTGGGTTATATGTCCAGGGTGATCAACCTGATCTGGGTGGTTGCCCGTCCCTGAAGCTGTGGGTGGAATCAAACTCTCCTGAGCAACATGGACTAAGAATAAAGATGGAGTTTGTTTTTCAGAAAATTGGGTTGCTGGTGAAAGAAGATGGGTGCATGGATGATGGGAAGGTAGAACAACACAGAGAGAGCTACTACAAAGTAACAGTAGCCTGTCAAGTCAGGAAATGCAGCCAGCAGAACTGCCCTGGCCTTTCTAGAAGGTCTTTTAGGCCTGTGTGTAAGACATTCTCTACTGACTGACACAACATCATTGTATAGTGGCAGGCAGTGTCTTTGCATCAATTAAATCCTAATATCACTAAGCAGAAATTAAAAAGCTTTCATGAGATCTTCAACCTATTGATGAATACCCATGACTGTAGCTCCTGCCATTGATGTGTGGAGTCAAATATCTTTACCCACTGGGGATGTCATCATTTAAATGGCCCTATTGATTTTGAGTTTTGGCAGAGCTTCTTTAACCCTGGGAGGCTCCAAGTTGCCTGAAGGGACATAGCCTAAGACATAACTAACTTCGTGTTATGTAGTCATGAATTGGACCCAAACTAACTTAATCATCTGTCCTAGGGCAGTCTGTCCTAGGCAGAGTCTCTGGGAAAACTAGAGCAGTTCATTTTATGTTTTATGTTTATTGATGAATTCATTTGGAAAAGCTGCTCCTAGGCATTCCACACATTCTAGTCATATAAGAGGGACTGTTGGCACAGAAAATGTTTAATTATTGTACCAAGTTTAGATGCACGTTTACAAAATGAATTTTCAGGTTATCAGTTTGGGTTATTGTTTCAGTTATTGATTGCTGTGAAATAGGCCACCTTGAAACTTTGTTGCTTAAACCAACAGTGATTCATTATTTTTCAAGGTTCTCTAGGTCAGGAATTGGGGCATGGCTTGGCTGGGTAGTTGTTCCGCTCCATTTGGTGTAGGCTGGGTCAATCACTAGGCTGCATTCAGCTTTCGGCTATGCTGCTCTGGAAGATCAAAGAAGGATTCACTCGTGTCTGGTGCATTGGTGCTGTTCACATGACCTCAGTCTCTTCACAAGTGTTTATCATGTAGTATTCTGGATTGGGCTTTTTTTTTTTTTTTTTTTTCCCCATGATGGAAGCTAATTTTTTTGGAAAGTTTCAAAGTAGAAGCTGCCAGCCTTGCTAAGGACTGTACCTGGAAGTAGAACACTGTGACATCTGTGCACTCAATGGGCCATAGCAAGTCAGAAAACCAACCCATATTCAATAGGAGAGTACATTATTAAAAATAGTTTTACTGATGTAGTAAGCATGCCTTGGCAGAGTTTTATTTGGATGCTCATAAACTCTGACTGAAAATATTATTTTTAAAAACTGAGCTGGAGCTAGCATAAGGGCATGTGCACAGACATAGACATATTTTTAAACGTCTATATCTTAAAGAATCAATATGAGTTTCCCCTTTTGACAAAAAGGATTGCATATCTCATTCTGTTTACCTTTTTGTCCTGTCTACCAAGAAGCCCCGAAGTAAATTGAATCGTATTAACCCAATTTGCCTCTTCTTTTGATTCCTGGCTTTGATTTACTCTTTTGATTTACTTACCTATTTCTTTCAATATTTATTTTGAGCCTATTGAGGAATGGCTGCATATACAATTTTTAAAATGAACCACCCATACAGCTATAGTGTACTACACTGTAGCATATACTACATTGTAGCATGAAAGCTTAGACTTCAGAATTAAACAGAGGTACAGTCCTCACTATTGCCTCCACTGGTAAATTGTTTTTTGTAGGAATGAACTAGAAGAATATTTGTTCATCAGTGAGCAGTTGGTCTGGCATATAGAAGTGGTCTATAGATTGTAGCTATTAAAAATTGATCTTTATACAAATGAGTGTCAAAGTGGTTGTTATATAAAAATTTCAGTGCTGCAAAAGAAATAGCACTCGAATATAAAATTTTCTTTTAATTCTCAGCAAGGCAAGTTACTTATATGGAAGGGTGTGCCCTTACAGATGGACCAACGGTGAGCACACACTTGGACAAGGGAGGGAAAGGAGTTCTTATCCCTGACGCACATGGCCCCTGCTGCTGTGTCATTCCCCTATTGGCTAGGGTTAGACCGCACAGGCTAAACTAATTTGGATTGGCTAATTTAAAGAGAGTGACAGGGTGAGTGCTTTGGCAGGAAAAAAATGGTTATGCAGGGTGGAGAATGAGTCAGGGCAGAGCAGGTAGCAGGTAATCTGAATGAGTCAGAGTGGAGCAGGTGATTGGAATGAGTCAGGGTGGAGCAGGTGATTGGAATGAGTCAGGGTGGAGCAGGTGATCGAAATGAGTTGGTGGAGTAGGTGATCTGAATGAGTCAGGGTGGCATAGGTAATCGGAATGAGTCAGGGTGGAGTAGGTAATTGAAAAAGGTTGCTTTATGAGGAAGTTAAGTGTAAAAGTAGAAGGCAAAGAATTGAACATACTGACATGTTTATTCCTTGAAGAGAAATTTAGAACTTATATCTAACATGGTGAAATCTAAGGTGGATTGTATCAATGTCAATATCTTGATTTACCACTGGGAGAAACTGGGTGATGGATATACAAGATCTCTCTGTATCATTTCTTACCACTGCATGTGAATCTATAATTATCTCAAAATAAAAAGTTAAATAAATAAATGTTACAGAACTATCACTTCTATATGTTCCAAACAAAACCATTGTTCTTCTTATATGGATATTATGCCTATTGAATGTAATGAAGTAATATCTTATGTTTAAATATATATCAACTAGTTGGTTGCCAGCTGTGAAACTTTTCATTTATATGAATATTTTATGTCTGTGTTTTTTTCCCTAGAATAAGTCAAGAAATAGAAATAATTTGACATGTTATTCTAAAGTTACCATTTAAAAGAGATCTATAAACCTGTATATATATTTTTTCTTAAAAAGAAAATTTAAAAGGGATGTTCAGCTCAGGATGTGTCAGGAGGAAGTGGGAGATACTGATGCTGACCCCAGAAGAAATTTGAATTTGAATTTGATGTGTAGAATTCTACTAAAATCTTTGTATTCCTATGTTGAATGCGTAACAGTTTTCCCTTGTATCCTCACCACCTTGCTTCCTTTTGAAACATTCAGGAAATGTAGTTGACTAAAACTGAACAGACAATAAAACTTAGGCGTTAAATAGAGTTGGAGAAAATATGGTGCTTTAGCATATTTTAACTGTTAATGTGCAATCCAAATGTCCCTGGACCCTGAAGAGCATATCCACATGTCCTCAGGAGGTAAAAGTCAGATTACAACCTTCCCTCCAGTGTTCGCAGTTCCTGAAGTGTTAGAAAGCTCATAACCTGGGAAGCAGGAGCCCCAGATTTCAAGCCGGACTTAGTTACCAACTTGTTTCTTTGGAAATATCATTTAATTTTGAATCACACTTTTCCCTATGCTCAAATCAAGGAGATTGGATCAGAGTTCACTAAGATTCCTTTTAGCTCAGATATCCCATTGTTTTCCATAGACATTCATGTTTATCGATCAACCTTTGTAAGGGAAGTTTCCTTTTATGTTTTCATAGAAAAAAGTACTTACAGAGAGGCTAAAATTCCTTGTTTTTAAATAGTCTTTGCTTGTCTCCTTCTGTCCCTCACACCAAGTTCCTGGCACTACCTCAGCTGTGACTGATTTCTTGCCATTTACTATATTCTGGCCAGAACCCAGAACCCTTTTTTTGTAAAAGGGAGCTTAAAATTTCAAAATTATTTACCGCTTTTTGTTTTATTTTATTTTATTTTTTTAAGAGTGGGGTGTACGGAGTTTCACTCTTGTTGCCCAGGCTGGAGTGCAGTGGCATGATCTCGGCTCACTGCAACCTCCGCCTCCTAGGATCAAGTGATTCTCCTGCCTCAGCCTCTTGAGTAGCCGGGATTACAGGCGTGTGCCACCATGCCCAGCTAATTTTTGTATTTTTTTAGTAGAGATGGGATTTCACCATTTTGGCCGGGCTGGTCTCAAACTCCTGACCTCAGATGATCTGACTGCCTCAGCCTCCCAAAGTGCTGGGATTATAGGCATGAGCCACCGTGTCCGGCCTTACTATTTTTATCTTATACACTTTAAAAGTGTATTTTAACCAAATAATAAGGAAAGACGTATATGTAAAACACAAAACAAAACAAAAGTCTAAACAGAACTGAACAACAAGGTTAAGCAGGGAAAAATAGGGGTCAGAAGAAGTCATTCTAGACAACCTAAACAAAAGTTAGTTCTGCTGTGAGCTTCTTAGATGGCCAAGGCCATCTAAGAGAAGCAAGTTACATAACTGCCATTAGCTGCAAAAGGAAGAATACCACTTTGTCAGGAGAGACAGAGTTTTCCTAACTATAAGAAAAACTTTTTCTATCAATCATTATACATATGATGGTAAAAAAATAACGTAGTTGATAACGTTTGCAAATATAGTCAAATGAAATTTGCTGTACAATTATAGATCTAATTGTTTCCTAGATTCACTCTGGATAACAAACCAAGGCATGCTATAAACTGGAACTCTGAAAAGACGTTTGTACAGGTTGCTAATGTATTATGACCTAGATAGCAGGTAGTAGATAGTCTAGGTAGCTTTTCTAGTGAGCTAATTTGGTGTAGGGATAGAATGTTGAGTAAATGAAGGAATGTATTAACTGGCATTCAAGAATAGTTTCTTCTTGACCTAACCAGGAAGACCTATTTAAAAAGGAACAACAGGGACAGAAGGTAGGACCCCATCATACTGTTTTTCATGACAGTGAGTACTTGGAATTTGTTTCTTCTCAGGCATCTCTAGAATGTGTTTTTTTCTACCTCTAGATCAGCTTTAACACCCTACCTTTCTGTCTTGATGCCAACTGCCCCTCTCTTTTTTCCAAATAGTAGTTTCTAGCATTTATTAACTGCAGATTCTGGATTATTCTCTTACCAGAAGTCAATGTGATACTTGCTAAATACCATTGTCCCTATGAGTACTACATGAAAGGGTGCTTTTACAACTCTTGATCTCTTAGCCTTCTGATGATAATGACATATTAATTATGGAAAAGCCAAGAAGATTGCAGGCAAAAATAATGGTTTTTCAAGTTCTTCTCATGAATATTGGATCACTTTCTTATTAGCATAGGCACCTTGCCAAGATTTTTCAATGCTTATAATTTGGATGGCAAGCATCCTGGGGAGGGATCATATTTGCTTGTGTGCTCTGCTTGGCAATTGGCCTATTTTTAGCAATTCATGGTATTAACCCCCAAATAAGATAATCAAATTTGTCAAATAAACCCCAGATAATTGAGTCTTACGGATTCAATGTAACATAAGGATATGATTTAAAAATAACTTAGTATTAAGGCAAAGATGGGTTTTATTTATTTAAGTTTATTCATTTCTGCAACAGATATTTATTGAGCACTTAATATGTGCCAAGCAATGGTTTAGGAAAGACAAATAAGCCGTTGCTCTCATTGAGCTTTTATTTTATTTGGGAGAGAGGGGAAATAAATATGGGAGCCAATAAATGAACATGGTAAGTCAGGCATTTAGAATATTCCTAAGACTGTAAAACATATAAACGTGTCAGAGGTTATTGGTGTAAAGGACAATTAGGGGAGGCGTCTGGAGGAGGCCGTATTTGAGCTGAGAGTTAAATGTCAAGCAAGAGCCCACCATGCAAAGTATTTTGGGAAAAGTATTCCAGGTAGAGAAAATAACAAATATAAAAGACTTGTTTGCCATAATAAACTTGTGATATATCAGAGAGAGGAAAAAAGGCCAAAGTGACTGGGGTGGGGAGGTTGATAATTGGTGAGGAGGTAGAAGTGGGCAAGAGTCAACTTTGAAGGGTTTCATAGACCTTGGCTGGGAGACTGGAATTTCTCATAAGGGTAACTGGTAAAAAATTAAGTGTTTTAAGCCAAGGCATGACATGATCTGATTTATATTTTAAAATACTTATTATTGCTCATAAGTCTGTCATAAAAACTCTAAGATTTTCTGTGGCTAATAGATCACTTTTTGTATGCAGAAGGGTTTATTTACTATAATTTGGGCTTTTAATAAAAGTAATTTATTACAGATATATTTTTAAACTTAATGTTTTTATTATTGATACATAATAATTATACATATTTATAGGCTCATGTGATACTTTACTACATGCGTACAATGTGCGATGATCAAATCAAGGTAATTAGGATATCCAGCACCTTGAACATTTATCATTTCTTTGTGTTAGGAACATTTCAAATTCTCTCTTCCAGCTATTTTGAAATATATAACAAATTATTGTTAACTGTAATCAGCCTGCTGGGCTATCAAGCACTAGAACTTCTTCCTTCTATCTAGCTGTCTTTTTATATCTATTAACCAACCTCTCTTCACCCCTCTTGCCACCCTTTCCAGGCTCTAGTAGCACCCATCAACTTTCTACCTCCATGAGATCCACACTTTTAAACTTCCATATAGGAGTGAGAGAATGTAATATTCATCTTTCATTCTTATTGTTTTTCTTCCTTTTTTTTTTTTTTTTTTTTTTGAGAAAGGGACTCGGTCTGTCACCTAGGCTGGAGTAAAGTTAAAATGGCGCAGACATGGCTCTCTGCAGCCTCTTCTGGGCTCAAGCAATCCTCCCACTTTGGTTTTCCAAGTAGCTAGGACCACAGGCATGTAGTACCACATCCAGTTAGTTTGTTCATAGAGATAGGATCTCGCCATATTACCCAGGCTGGTCTCAAACTCCTGGGCTCAAATAATCCTTCCTCAGCCTCCCAAAGTGCTGGGATTCCAGATGTAAGCCACTGAGCCCAGCCAATATTTGTCATTGTGTGCTTACCTTATTTCACATAAAAATAATGACCTCCAGTTCCATGTTGCTGCAAATAGGGTTTCATTATTTTTTAAAATACATTTTAGGTTTAATTGTATAAAATAAGCTGAATAGTATTTCATTGTGTGTATATACCACATTTCCTTTATCTTTTCATCCATAGGTGATGGACACTTAGGTTGATTCCATATCTTGGCTATTATGAATAGTGCTGCAGTAAACATGGGTATGCAGGTATCTCTTCAATATCCTGATTTCCTTTCTTTCGGATATATACCCAGCAGTGGGATTGCTGGGTCACACTGTAGATCTGTTTTTAGTTTTTTTGAAGAACCTCCATACTGTTTTCCGTAATGGCTGTACTAATTTATATTCCCACTAGCAGTATACTAGCATTCCTCTTTTACTGCATCCTCTACAGCATCTGTTATTGTTTGTCTTTTTCATAGTGGCCATTATAATTGTGGTGAGATGGTATCTCATTGCGGTTTTGATTTGCATTGCCCTGAGGATTACTGATGTTGAGCATTTTTTCATATGCCTTTTGTCCATTTGTATGTCTCCTTTTGAGAAATGTCTACTCAGGTCTTTTGCCCAGTTTTAAACTGGATTATTAGTACTTTTGCTGTTGAGTTGAGTTCCTTATATATTCTGGTTATTAATCCCTTGTCAAATGGGTAGTTTGCAAATATCTTCTCCCATTCCATGGGCTGTCTCTTCATTCTGTTGATTGTCTCTTTTGCTATACAGATGCTTTTATATAATCCCATGTGTCTATTTTAACCTTTGTTGCCTTTACGTTTGAGGTGTTATCCAAAAAATCTTTGCCCAGACCAATGCCCAGAAGCATTTCCCCAAGGTTTTCCTCCTAGTTTTAGTTCTTCTTTAAATGTTTGGTAGAATTTAGTAGTGAAGCTATCAGGTCCTGGGCTTTTCTTTGATAGAACATTTTTTAAATTATTGATTCAACTTGTTGCTTGTAATTGGTGTGTTTAGGTTTTCTATGTCTTCTAGGTGCAATCTTGTTAGGTTGTTGTATGTGTCTAGGAATTTGTTTCTATTTGGTTTTCCAATTTGTGGGCATTTAGTTGTTTGCACAGTCTCTAATGATCTTTTGTATATCTGGGTTATCAGTTGTAAGGTCTGTCTTTTTGTTTCTAATTTTATTTGGGACTTTTTTTCTTGGTTAATTTAGCTCATGGTTCGTTAATTTTGTTATCTTTTCAAAAAAAGTTTTAAAAATTTATCTTTTGTAAGTTTTAGTCTCAATTTCATTTATTTCTCCTCTGATCTTTATTATTTCTTTCCTTGTACTAATTTGGGGTTTGGTTTGTTCTTGTTTTCATTTTTGTTCTTGCACTGTTATATTATTTATTTAAAATCTTTCTACTCTTTTGATGTAAGTGTTTGTTGTTATAAACTTTTAGTGCTGTTTTTGCTGTATCTCATAGCTTTTGATATGCTGTGCTTCCATTTTCATGAATTTTTAAATTTTTTTCTTAATTTTTTAATTGATTCTTTGGTCATACAGGAGCATGTTGTATTTATACAGCTTCCAAAAGTCCCTCTTGTTATTGATTTCTAGTTTTATTCCATTGTGTTCAGAAAAGATACTTGATATGATTTCATTTCTTTTAAATTTGTTTAAACTTATTTTGTGGCCTTTGTGATCTGTCCTTGAGGATGTTCCATGGGCTGATGAAAATAATACATATTCTGCCACTGTCAGGTAAAATGTTCTGTAAATGTCTGTTAGGCCCATTTGAGCTAAAATGCAGTATAAATTCAATGTTTCATTGTTGATTTTCTGTCTAGATGGCCTATCCAGGCATTGGGGTCTATCTATTATGGCATTGGGGTCTATCTCTTTCTTTGGATTGAATACTATTTGATTTATATATCAATGTGTTCCAGTGTTGGATGTGTACATAACTGTTGTAGCTCCTTGCTGAACTGATTCCTTTATCATTATATGATGATCCTCTTTGTCTCTTTTTACAGTTTTTTCACTTAAAGTCTGTTTTATCTGATATAAGTAAAGCTACTCTGGCTCACTTTTCATTTTTATTTGCATAGAATATCTTTTTCTATTCCTTCACTCTTAGTCTACATGTATCCTTAGTAGTGAAGTGAATTTCTTATAGAAAGCATATAGTTGGATGATGTTTTTGTTTTGTTTTGTTTCGTTTTAAATCAATTAAGTCCATCTATGTCTTTAAGTGGTGAATTTATTCTGTTAACATTCAAGGTTATTATTGGTAAGTCATGATTTTCTTTTGTCATTTTGTTAACTATTATCGATAAGTCACGACTTGTTTCTGTCGTTTTGTTAACTATTTTCTGGTTATTTTGTATATCCTATGTTCTTTTCTTCTCGTATTATTTATCATTGTAGTTTAGTGATTTTCTGTAGTGGTAAGTTTTGCTTCTTTTCTCTTTTTTTCTCTGTATCTGCTCTACCAGTGAGTTTTGTTGTTGTTGTTGTTGTTGTTGTTGTTTGTTTTTGAGATGAGTTTTGCTCTTGTTGCCCAGGCTGGAGTGCAATGATGCAATCTCAGCTCACCGCAACCTCCACCTCCTGGGTACAAGTGATTCTTCTGCCTTAGCCTCCCGAGTAGCTGGGATTACAGGCATGCGCCACCACACCCAGCTAATTTTGTATGTTTAGTAGAGACAGGATTTCTCCATGTTGGTCAGGCTGGTCTTGAACTCCCGACCTCAGGTGATCTGCCTGCCTTGGACTCCCAAAGTGCTGGGATTATAGGCATGAGCCACCACCCTCAGACTCTACCAGTGAGTTTTCTACCTTGTGTGTTTTCATAGTAGTAACAATCATTTTTTGCTTCCAGATGCAGGACTCCCTTTAGAATTTCTTGTAAAACTGGTCTAGTAGTGATGAATTCCCTGTTTTTGCTTCTCTGATAAAAATTTTATTTCTTCCTCATTTCTAAAGATATATTTGCTGGATATAGTATCCTTGACTGACAATTTTTTTTCCTTCAGTACTTTGAATGTAGCTTTCTGTTCTTTCCTGGTCTATAAGGTTCTGCTGAGAAGTCTTCTGTTAGTCTAATGGGAATTCCCTTAAATGCACTATGACACATTTCTCTTGTTGTTTTTAGAATTCTTGCCAGACGCGGTGGCTCAAGCCTGTAATCCCAGCACTTTGGGAGGCCAAGACGGGCGGATCACGAGGTCAGGAGATCGAGACCATCTTGGCTAACACAGTGAAACCCCGTCTCTACTAAAAAATACAAAAAACTAGCCGGGCGAGATGGCGGGCACCTGTAGTCCTAGCTACTCAGGAGGCTGAGGCAGGAGAATGGCGTATACCCGGGAGGCGGAGCTTGCAGTGAGCTGAGATCCAGCCACTGCACTCCAGCCTAGGTGACAGAGTGAGACTCCATCTCAAAAAAAAAAAAAAAAAATAGAATTCTTGCTTTGTCTTTGACTTTGACAATTGAACTATAACGTGCATCAGGCCTTGAATCTATTTGGGAACCTTTGAGTTTCCTGGATCTGTATATACACATCTCTATCCGGACTTGTGAAATTTTCAGCTATTAGATAATTAAATTAGGTTTTACATTTTTTTTACACATCTTTTCCTCCTGGAACTGCCATAATACAAAAATGTGTTCACTTAATGGTGTCCTATAAGTCTTGTAGTCTTTTTTAAAAACTCTTTTTCTTTCTTATTTCTTTTTTTCTCTCTAGGTAAGTAATTTTAAATAACCTATTTTTAGATTCAGAGATTATTTTCTGTACTTAAGTCTGTTCTTGAAGCTCTCTATTGTATCTTTTATTTTACTAATTGAATTATCTTTTTTATAATATCTATCTCTTTGTTGAATTTCTCATTTATATAATACATTCTTTTTCTGGTTCTGCTGAATTGTCTATCTATATTTTCTTGTATCTTGTTGAGTTTCTTAAGAGCACTAGTTTGAATTCCTTTTCTGGCAATTCATTGATTTCCTTGTCATTAGGGTCTGTTACTAGGGAGTTATTTTGTTCCTTTGGCATTGACATATTTCTTTGCTTTTTCATATTTATTGTGTTTCTACAGCAATGTCTATGCATTTGGTGGAAAAATTGCCTCTTCCAGACTTTCTAGAGTGGCTTTTGCAGAGAAAGACTTTCACCTGTAGTTGGATCTTAGTGTGCTAATTAGGAAAGGTGTGGTGACTTTGTTTCCAGGTAGGTTCAGTGGTGTAGTATCTATGCAGTTTCTTTAGCTGCATTTGGTGTCAACAGTAACTGTGGATGCCTGAATGACTTAGGCTGTAGAAGTGTATGGTAGTGGCAATGGCAGCATAGGTTGTTAATGTCCTCAGTGGCAAGAGCTTTTGGGGTCCTCCTATTCTCATTTTCCTCATAATGGGGATAATTAACCAAGAGGATTCCTCTTATATGGCCTACAAGCAGTTCCATTGCTTTGAGTTCCAGGAGCTGGTACTTGAAGTGGCTATGGAGTCAGGGTCCTAATATCTAGAGTTTCACAAACCTATTGTGTCTCTTGGGTCTTGGGGTACAGGTTCACTCTCTGTAGCTAGGTCAAATGTAGGTTTCCCACAGAGCCAGAGTCTATGACTCTTAGACACCCCCTACCAGCTTTAGTTCAGTGGATCATGTTGTAGCTGTGATTCTACCCCTGGGGAAGAGGATACAACCCTGGCTCAACTCTGGGAACGGAGGAGAGTTTTAGGGGTTTGAGCACAGCATGCATGGTACAGTTATAATTTGGGAGCCTAAGCCAATAGGGTTCAGTGACAGCTTCGGTCCCTGAGAATGAAGCACTGTGTAGTGGTAAATTTAGACCTTGGAATAGTGGGGCACAGCTGTATCCCAGACTCCATATGGCCAGGCGCAGTGGCAGCAAGTACCTCAGAATGGCTGAGCATGGCTATTGTTTGGGCCCCGGAGGGCAGGGAGTAGCACAGTGATGAGTCCAATCCCCAGGGAACAGCATGTCTTAGCAGTTCAGACTCTAGTGGACTAGTCCAGCTTCAGGAAAGCAGGGTACTCGATTGTCTAGTAGGGTGGACTGTCTTAGGTCATGTTCTACTCTGTTTCCTTGGGACATGAGATACTACATCATCTTAGCCCTGGGATGCACAGTTGTTTAACTTGACCAAGGCGATGATTCCCCAAGGGGCAATGTGACACTTCAGCTCAGGCATGACTGTTCTGTGTGACCCAGGCAGTGTTTACCTGGGATACAGGGTTCTACCAAAGCACTATTTCCTTGGGAGATACTGTGCCATTTCAGCTCAGACCCCTAGAAGCAGTGTATAGTTGCAGCTGAGAGAAGCAGATGGAGCTGTTCTGCCAAAGCACTGTTTCCCCGGGAGGGAATGTATCGCTTCAGCTCTAGCACAAGAGGGCAGGTGAAGGGATAGGGAGAGCAGTTTTCACTGTTTGGCTCCATGGGGAAAGGCATTAACAGTTGCTGGCACCTTGCCTGTGGCCACCAGGTAGGGGTGGTTTGGAGGCAGATTAGCCTTACGGAGGCAGGGGCATCAAGGCTGCTCACCCTCAAGAGAAAATCACACTCCAGCAGTAATTCCAGTTCTAAGATGATATAGCACAGTTGCCATGTGGGCTACAGGGAATAGAGCACAGTGTTAGTTCCTTGTCTGAGGTGAGTGCAGCTGTGTGGCCTCTAGGCAGCTCCCTCAGCTGGACTTAGTGCCAGTGAAGACTACAGGGGACTCTAGTAGTGAGAATTGTAGGTGTCCAAGGTGTTGGCGGAGGCTACTGGGATCCTCTTGCTTACCTTTTTTCCACAGGGAAAGTTTGCTCTGGGTTTCTGGATCATCTCAGCTGTGGGTAGGGTGGTAGAGTTTTGATGTGTCCTTCCATTCTCTTTGTGGCCGTCCTGAGTTTCTGTGCTCACCAGGGTTTCTGTTACTCCTTTGATGTACTCTGGCACTCTCCTTCAGTTATGTACATTAAAATATAGTTGTTTATTCATTGTTTTGGCTGTCTCTGTGGAAGGAATGAGTGCTAGGGTTTCTAGTGAGCCATCTTGCTGATGCTGCTCCCCTAAACTTAAGTTTGAAAAGCATTTAGAGCAACTCAGATTATCTTGTGCAATTTATGAATTTATGAATGCCATAAATGAATAACATCTACTTAAATACACTTCTGTATTTACTTGTTAAATGTATTCATCAATATTTTAAAATTACTTTACACATTTAACAATTTTACTTTCTTTGTAAACACTTCAAATACTTGGCAGTACAAGCTCACAACCTTAACAAGCAAAACCTTTCTAAGCTTTGAAGCCATGTTTTGAATCAAATATACTAGACTCACAAAGAATAACTTCAGTTATCTTAAACATCTCAGTACTACTTAAAAACATGAAATTCTGTTAAACTTTTTAACCTAAAATTAGAAGTCAATAATCTAATTGCAGGGACAATCTGTCAGATTCTTAAATATGATAAATTCTCTTAAACATCACAAATACTTGATACAAAATACTCAGATTGTTCCATTACCTAAACTCAATCAAAAAGTATGAATATAATGGATTTCAGTGACCATACACTCTTATCTGTCTCAGGGTTGAAAGATCCCTTTCTTACTAAAGGAACAGTGATAACATCTCAGGTGGTTTAAGGTTAGGTTCCTGATAACCTGAGGTTATTTATCACTCTAAAGTTATAAAGTCAACAATTTATGTTCATAATATGGTCACTTCTTCAGCCTTTATTTTATTAAATTATTTTTAATTTCTAATGACAGCCCTACAATGTAGGTATTACCATTAGCCTTGTCTATATAGATGAGGGGACGACTCAGGTTCAATAACATGCCTTAGGTTACAGAACTCATAACTGGATGAATATCTATTCATTTGCCCACACACGCGCACGCCTGTGCGCACACACACACACACAGGAATACGTTTTCCTTAGCTAAAAATTGGCACCCTGAAATTTTTCATGCTTACTTAGAATGGGAGCTCTCTTCTCAATTCTATGTCTGCTACTTACTACCTGCATAACTTTTGGCCATTTGCTTAACTTCCCTAAGTCTCAGTTTCCTCACCTATAAAGTAGAGATAATGATCATAATCTTGTATGTAGGATTGTTATGAAAATCACACGAAAAAATATATGTAAACTCTTAAGACTATGCCTGGCATCTATAAGAGCTCAAAAATGATCGTTTTACCATTATTATCCATTGTACTGCCTACAAGTTTTCACTCGAATAACTATAGACTTCTTAAACTTAATTAACCTAAATTTGATAACTTTCATGATATGTGAAAAATGGGAGAGGCCCATTAAATCAAAGGTCCCTGCATGCTGAACAAGAACAATGAACCAGTTAGCACTGTGGTAGAGGGCAGAAAAGGATTGAGGATACGGCTTGTCTGTGGGTTGGATTTGACAGACCTAACATGGTATTTAAGGAGTATGTTGACGGGCAGCCATTCAAATAAGTGGTTAACTTGGGAAGTGGGAGTAGGATAGTCAGTCACACATTGTAACAGGGTGGCCCAAGAGGTGGGTAGAATTCTAAGGTGGGAATTCAGTATCTACACACATGGTGCAGAAAAATGAATGTTGGACAAGTAGTAAGCATCAGAAAAGGTTTCCAAGGTAGTCAGACCTATGTCTTTGGATGGGTTCTAGTGTGTAGGTGGGAGGAAGAACAAAGAAGCCAACAAGGGCCAGAGTTTATTCCTGGAGGGATTTGGGTTCCCGGAAGGTGACCAGCGGTGCCAGGTTGAAGCCCAGGTATGAAAAGAACATTGCTGAGCATCTACTGTTGCCTGATATGTGCTCCCATTTTAAAAATATTCTCTGTATTATCACATTTCTCTCTCATAGACTCACAATGTAAATCTTATTGTATTTATTTTATAGGTGACAAAAGACATGATTAAGTAACCATTTCCATGGTCATACATCCAGTAAGTGGTCAAACCAAATCAAACACAGACCTTCCTATTTCAGAGGTCGTGATCTTTCCATGACAGCACCGTGCCTCAAAGGTGACTTGGTGTTGAGTTTAGAGCATTGACCTAGCTAGTCTTTAATCTCTCCTGCCATATGGCATGATTAGTCCTTAGAGGAGGATAGGTTGAGACTGCAGATGGAAAGTAGGTCTAGAATTGCAACTCTTGGGAGAGGAGGCCCCCAGAAGCTGGGAGAGGGTGGAGCCTAATCAGCAAGAGTCAGAGATGCATAGTCTCCTTCTTCTATCCCTGTCCTGGTTACATGCCCTAAACAGGACTCTAGTTCTTCATTAGAAGTGGAAAGGAGATAAAGTTAAGTTAATGACTACATATGGCAACAATTCTTAACCTCTTAATGTGATGAAAGATGTGAGGTTTTCTAGAAAAAATGTACACAGACCAGTAGTTATACCATTCCACATTCAATTTCAGAGGGTTCCCAGAGCTCTTGAAATTAATGAAGGATTTGGTCACTAGCCCAAGAGACTTTTTAGACAAGAAAATCTTCAGACCATGGATGCACACAGCCTTTTTAGAACTGTTTTCTTTGACGAGTGCTGACGTGATTGCAAGCCGATGCTGCTGCTGCTGCTGATGGCAGCAAACATGTATTTAGAGTTTAATAAATACCAGCCTTTATTTTATTAAATTATTTTAAATTTCTAACGACAGCCCGACAATGTAGGTATTACCATTAGCCTTATCTATATACATGAGGGAATGACTCAGAGAGGTTCAATAATATGCCTTTGGTTACAGAACTCATAAGTAGGGGTGTGCTCAATACAGTTCAATAATTTCATAATTTAAAAACAAGAGGTTTTGATCGAGTGTAGTTGGGGAGAGTGGATAATTTTTAACATGTACCACATAAGTAGTGATATTTTATTTTTATTATAGACACTTGCTTAGGGGTGACAAATTTCACCCACCACATTTTAAAATGCCATAGCGGGAAGCCCTGCTCTTTAGCTTGCTGTTGCACTTTCTATACACCGAAGTTTATCTAAATATTGTAAAGGGCTTTGCTGTTGAAACATACTCTGAAATTGGAGGCACACATTGCCTGGGTTATATTTCTTTCCATTAGCAAATTGTAAGATTACTACTTAGAATTTTAAACAGTGCTTGTTCCTTCAAAGGACTTTATAGCTATCAGCCAATTAAGCTTTCCCAGTCTCCTGTGGAGTCAGTCAGTATGAATTTCCCATCCTGTAGGCCACTGTTTAGTACCCTGGATATACCAGGACCATAAGATAGAGGCAGCTTGGATGGTTTGTCGGTTTGTGTACTTCTGAACAGTCTTCATGCAGAGAGAATGGTAAACCCATCTTAGAAGAAGGACAGGCCCTTTGTTGGGGGATCACACAAAGCAACAAAGGAACCTGTTGAAGGAAACAAGGCTGCACAGCAAATCCACAGCTCCTTGGGACAGCTTAGAGTGCTTACTTTTATAAGACTGCTACTAAATATTTTCCTGACATGACAGAAAACAACTTGCCCAACTTTACATGTGTGTCTTTGGAGAGAGCCACAGGTGGTTATCAGAAAAAGCACTCAATAGTTTCAAATCTTTCTTCCTCCCACTAAAATCATCTGGAGGGAAAAATTGTATCCTTTTACTTTCATCCACTTTGGTTCTGCTTTGCAGGTTTCTTTATGAAGCTTCTGGTAGTGTGATCTCTCTCTCTCCCTCTTTCTGTTTCTCCCCCCCCCCCCCGCCCCCTGACTTGTTCCCCTCCTCCAAAAACAAAAACAGACAAAAAACCCAAGTTGGTTGGCATGCTACCCTACAAGTTTTTTCATCATTCAGAGACCTTGAAGCTCAAATCTAAGAACATAAGAGTTACAGGCATGTTCCTGGAGTGTCCGGTGCAAAGGAAAGTAAATAATAAATGATCTTTATTTTTTGAAGGAGGAACAATTTAAGCATCTTTGACTGTGAACTCAAAGACAAAACTCTTCCAGACTTTTGTGAGTTGTTGCCAGTCCTTGGTTATGTTACTACCCTATAATTCAGTGTTTCCTGAAAGGAGTTAAGCAATTTTAAGGCCATTATACATTTTATTATTATTTCCTGGGATGTATTACTTGGGTTCTCAGTATGATCATTAAATTTGTATTCTCTTTGAATCATTCTGAGTGAGGGTTTGTCTCAAAAAAGTGATCATTATTCTTTTTTATATTTTCAAAAGGAAAATTGGTGTTATGGGCTAATGACTGAGGAAAATGAATTTAGAGAATAATGTGGGATTATTTTTGAGGCATAATTTTCATTCAAAAACAAGGAAGCAAAACTGACCAACTTATAAAAATGCAGAGGGTAATGTGTTTTTGCTCCTTGAGAATTTTTCTGGGTAGAAGAATTAAAGAGAAGAAAAGGAGAAGGAAAGAAGGGCAGGGAGCCAAAGGGGGAAAGATACCCCACTAGATGTGAAATATCTAATTACCCTTTCCCCAAAGGGCCTCACAGAAAGTATGTATTTATTGGAACCAAAATGAAGTGGTGGTACACTGAATTACAGGATTATAGACCCCTGAACTCGACAACTCATGTTAGATTAACATTCTGCTACAAGTTTTTAATATGTGTGAAGTTGTTTGCCTACAAATGTTTTTTGCAACAAGTGCTCGTGAGGTATTGAAAGAAATGAAAGCATTTCCTCATAGCATGGAATTTCTACCACAAACAAAAGAAAGCAGGCTTTTGGCAAACTGAAGGCCCATTCAGGAGTGTGTCACACTTAGGGACACATAGCAGGCAAAACATGCAGTTCCTTTCGGTATGCTTTTGTAAATTGTGTTCACCTGTTTATATCACAGAGGTTTCTTTTCATCAATTGAACTCCATTTGTATTTTCCTCAGTATATTCATTTTAAAAATATAATAGGAGCTGGGCACAGTGGCTCACACCTGTAATTTCAATCCTTTGGGAGACTGAGGCAGGAGAATCGTTTGAGCCCAGAAGTTCAAGATCAACCTGGGCAACAAAGCAAGACCTTGTCTCTACAAAAATAAATAAATAAATAAATAAATAAACAAACTAATTTTAAAAATGAAAAATCTGGGTATGGTGGTGTGTGCCTATAGTTCTAGCTACTCAGGAGGCTGAGGTGGGAGGACCACTTGAGCCTAGGAGGTCAAGGCTACAGTGAGCCATGATTGTGCTATTGCACTCTAGCTTGAGTGACAGAGCAAGACTCCATTTCAGAAAAAAATAAACAAATACAGTCAGACATTTAGCATCCTGACTTACACATTAAATATGTTACCATTCCTGGACCCCTTCCTTATTTATATAGAGTCCTTTAAAAACAGGCTGGAACTTGAAAAGTATCATTAGGTACCTAATAAACTTACTATTTAAAAAAATGATCATATTTAGTGCTGAAAAAGTTGTGGTGACAGTGTTATGTTATTAGACTTCTGGTAGCACTATGGATTGGTGAGTTTCTTCTGCTGAGCAGTTTGATAGTAGAGAGCCTGATTAGGAGAGAGAATCATCTGAGACAGGAGTTCTTGGAGACTTTTCCTAAGGTAGTCATGTAACAGAAGCAGAACAGAATATTCATTAGAGTGCCATCATAAAGCACTCTATAGTTTCACTGTGAAGGCAATGTTAAAATATGCAAAACAGGTTCTAATGTAACTTATTATAATGGTTCTGATATAATGAGAAAAAGGAAGACACAAAATGGCAGGCATGCAAGATTTGCAGATATGCAAGAATGAGCTGCCCTATGGATAAGGACAGAAAGGCAAGAATCACAAATGGAAGCAGTTTTACATGGGATTCCTTTTCCTCCTAAAAATCATGTTCTCAATGCTGCTGTTGTGCCATCTTTTAAAAAAAATTAATTAAGAGTAAGCTAATAAATGTAGACATCAATGAGGAAATGCTCCAATGGGTCCATGTTGACAAGGTCTGGGGCATCAGTAGGAGAATAGGCTAAGTGACTGTTTCCCAAGCAGTTCTCTTGGGGTACACTCATTTACCATGGTCCATGATCTACCCGTGGGGGAATCTCTCTTCAAGATGGAATCACATTACCCAAGTTTGTGAGACCTGGTAACCCAGAAGGCCCCTTTGTGATTTTACAACCAGCGTTGGCCCACTGCATAGACTATTGGGACTGTTGCATTCCATGCTCTAAGCAGGTCTGCGGTGCATGGGAAGCGAGAGCATCAGAGAGTTGCCTGTTTAGCAAGAGAAGAGAACAAAAGGAATTGAGTGATGCTATGGTTTCATTTGACACAACATACGACATGACTGTCAGACTACAGAGAGCTTCATGCTGCTCAGTTCTCTTGATAAGGATAGCCTTGCCTGTGGAACTGAAATTCCAAGGCCTTAGCTGCCTTCCACCTCCTGCATCTCTCTCGCAGTAGGGGTGCCATGTCCCTACATTAGAATACTTGAAGGTCATTAACTAAAGTCTTCCTTTCCCTAGACAGTGCATAAAATGGCCACTGCTAACATCTCTTTGTAGCTTTTCTTTGTATATTTTTCTACAACTGACCACTTTTTCTACCCATAAACATGTTAATATTCTCTATCAGTTGAAAGTCAAATCCTGCTGACCGATTTTCTTTTTCCTTGTGTGTTTAAATACCTCTGTATTGATCCATTATGCATATAACAGAGCAATATTGGTTTCCTCATTTCTGAGTTCTGTGGGCATGCACTTTACTCTTGCTCATACATGCTGAAAATAGTAGGTGACAGAATTGAGGAGCAAGGTGAATTTATATGTCAGACCAAGAAGGAAAATGGAAGCGAAGGTAAGTCAACAGATTGTGTTGTGCACTATGGTGGATTATTTCTAGGTACCCACAATATTTATTGCAAGTCTTTATAAGGAAAAATTAAAAATCAAATAAAAGTATCTTAATTTGTTCTTTTGTCAGAATCCACACTAAATGGTAAAGCAAGGTATTGAGGGCCCCTTGGGAACCAAGAAAAAGAGCTCAAGAACAGACATCCCTCTTTGTTGGTGTCAGACATGAGTATTTGAAGTCATATCAACTCCTATAAAGGGAGAAGTTGGATGAGACAACTTGCAGTGATGGTGGCCATTGCTTAAACTCTGGCTCCCTATTATTTATCTTGGCACTTCTGGGGTGGCTCTGAAGTCTAGAAAGCATGTATTCTTTCTAGTGAACCATCCTCCGTCTTTGTAAGAGTGGTCCCTTGGGCCTTAGAAACATATTTGGCCACTGTATGGCTTCGTGGCAAAAGTTGTTTGAATTAGAGTTAGACACCGAATCCGAGCATGCCCCGCCTCCCACCCCCAAGGTCTCACTTTCTGAAATTTGGAATTCAGAGATAGGCAGTCATTCCTTGCATGTGGCTAGAACTATGACAGGTAAACCTGAGATCTGTGGACAACCATATTTCCCTATGAAAACTGAGAATCAGGGAAAGAAGAGGGCTGTATTCCCTGAGTTCCTGCCCACCTTTTGGTTCCTGGCACTAGGGGGAATTGGCTGCATCTTTGCCTCTGAGTCCTTGAGACACTCTTGGACCCTTCTAATGATGCCCCTTCAATTTTAACCTACCCTGATTTGCTTTCTGTTACTTAGAACTGAAGAGACCTACTAATATATTCTGTACTTCAAGCCAATAACACATGAATAATTGCCCTCAAAAATTAGAACTGATCTTCCACAGGGGGTTAGGAGATTTGGGTGAAATAGGTATTATCTTCAAATTAAGTGTGTTAGGGGTATTTCAAAATCTTCATTAAATTTTCCAAATCCTTCCTGTTGTGTTGTCAGAATATTTCCTTAGATAAGAGACCAATCTGAGGTCGGTTCCTTGGGATTTGGTTAAGCTGGGAAATCCCTTCAAAATGACAGAAGCCAGGCTGTACTACAGTGTTAAAAGGCCAAAGACTGAAACATTCTAAAATGTAGATACTTAAGTTTCTGAGAAGCCTCTTCTTCCATTCCCCTGCTATCCCACTCTGCTCCTCAAATCCATGAATATTCAAAGGTATTTGAAGCCGAAATGGGTCTTTGAGTTGCTACTTGGTATTTTCATGCATGTCCTGAGATTACGGCCTGCAGCTTCGCTTTGAGAATAATAGACAGAAACAGCTATTTGATTGTGTCTTTAGACTCCTAAATTCTATTTGCAAATCAATTTCAAAGAAGCTTGATTTGAGAAAGTAACAGGGGAGTTAATGTTGGTATGAAACAGTTTAGCTAAAATGTGTCACCATATCCTCATTGAAGACCATTTGCTACTCATTCAGAAACAACATGTTACAAAGAGAGTAAATTGTCAAGGAATCCCACTCATGAATTGATTGGAAAAGGTAATGTATTCCTAGATAAAAAAGGAGCTCTGATTGTATGAGAAAGGGCTTCTTGAGACTTTGCGATTCTTATTGGTTGTTTCAAGGTGTGGAATTTAATAAGGCACAAACAACTTGGAAGAGAATAGGGAGTGACAGGCATAGAGCAGTAAGTGTAATATACAGCAAGAGAGGGGAATCTATCAAGTGGGAACACTTTCTTGGTAGAGAGAGAAAGCATTGCCCTGTAAAATGGGATAGCTTTGAAGGAATTCCAAGTCTTTATTTTTGGACATTCAACTGTAGACGAGGGTTTCACAGAACTCATGTTAGGTTTACAGGTTATGAAATACTGTTTTCCAGATGGAAATATATGGCTTGCAATCTCATAGAAAAAGAAAACGGAGGGAAAGGAATGCTTCCGGCCAAGGCATCAATAATCCTGTTATTCTGAGATCTGTAGTGATCACCCACAGGCAGTAGCTCATTCTGCTGCCTTTCCAACCTTCTTATGTTTTTATTTAAAAACCTTCAGTTGTATTCAGATATGTCATAACAAGCTATGTCTTGGTGAGCACACAGGTTTGTCATTGGGAAAGGTCATGTAAGACATGACTTATAAGCTACTTCTACTGCTCTCTGCATTTCTCCACCTTTGGGAATCTCTGTTTTAGTTAGGAGAGACTTCAGTTATGCCGCAATAACAAATGAGTCCCCAGATCACCATGGCCTATCACAAAGAAAGGTTTAGTTCTTGCTAATAGAACATGCCCAACAAAAGTTGTCAGGGGTCTCTGCTTATTATAGTCATTCAGAGAGACCCAGGCTGAGGGAACCACTAACATCCTATAGTTAACCCAGAGCATGTGAACTTTCTGGGGGAGAAAGATTGGAGAATTAAACATAGTTTTTTCTTTGACTTAGGAAATGAAACATGTTACATTTTCTCATGCCCCACTAAGTAGAGCTAGTCACATGATCCTGCCCACTCATAAAAGGCTGAGATGTGCAGGAGTCTCTATGTTCAGACCAAAGGAGAATTGGATGAAACTAGTGGTATCTGTAATAATATCTGCCATACTTAAACCTTGTTAAGACTTTGTTCCTGCATAAAGGCTGCCCTGATCAATTCAGCTCACAGCCATAACATCTTCTTTTGAAGATCTGTTAACACTTGTGTGTACCATTCATTTGGCCCTTAGCCTTCACTGTCTTTGATATGTAAATGTCTACTTATGCATATATGTGAATATGAATACACATTTGCATCTTTGTGATGTCTCCTATATTTGCTTATGAGTACCTTGAAAACAGACAAGCTATATTTTTTGCATTACCCATAGTGCCTTGCACATTCATTTAGTGTGTAATAAATGTAGTTTATGGGTAAAGCTTGTGTTCAAAGGGCAGGAAATAGATAATAAGCAAATTTGCTAATTTTATTTAATTTTTTCCACAAATGCATAGCAGCTTCCTTATGGGAGTGGGTGTTCATAACAAATTAATTAAGAGTCCTCACAATCTTCTTCTGGTCATTAAAAAGACTATTGTAGGCTCATGTTGCTGAGGGTCATGGGCACTTTGTGATCGAATACCTTCAATTTCCTGGCTTCTGCTCATGTAGGAGGAAAAGAAAAGGAGGCAAAATGAAGAGAAGGGACCCAATAGTTGAGGCAAACAATTTCAACAGTGAATGGGGAAAGAAAAGAGGAAAAATCACAGGAACCCAGTTACTCATCAAGCATGGGAAGGGAGACTGCAATAATGGATGACTTGGTGCTTGTGATGCAAGAATCTTACAACCTGGATGGTAAGATAATTATATCTCCTGATAATTATGAGAGAGAGAACTAAATATATAAAGTAGCTTGTCTCATCTGTAGGCTTGTCCATAGGCAAAGCTGGAAAAACCCTCTGGGTTAGTTACCTATTGCTGCATAACAAATTATGCCAAAACTCAACTGCTTAAAACTGCAGTAAACATTTACTGTCTCATGTTATTTTGGTGAGTTAGGAATTTGGGACAGGCTTAGTGGGGTCGTTCTGGCTCTACAGTCATCTGAAGACTTGACTGCGACTGTAAGATCCACTTCTAAGGTACTGCGTGCCTGGCAGCTTGATGGAGAGCATTGGAGGGAGGCCTCAGTTCCTCCCCATGGGGGCCTCTCCCCTGGCTGCTTGAGTAACTTCATAGTATAGTGACTGGCTTCCTCCAGAGACAGCCATTCAAGACAGAGAACAGGGTGAAAGCTTTAAGGACTCATGGCTCTTCTGACCTAGCCACAGAAGTCATACATTTCTGCAACATCTTATTGCTTACACAGGTCAGCCCTCTTCCACATGAAAAATGACTTCACAAGTGTGAATACCAAGAGGCAAAACTTTAGGGGCTGGGTACCACATCCTCTACATTTTTGTAGAAGGAGACTCAGATTAAAAATAAATATCAAGTACATTCCTTCCAGAGAATGAAGAGAAGAAGTTATAGAAAGAGGAACCCTCAGTCTATTTGTGGCAGGAGTTTGGAGCCTTTGGGAACAGATGACAGGCACCTCTGATTCAGGGCCTCCATCTGAGCAGACTTCTTCTTTCCTACTTGTTGAATGCTTCCCCGAGTCACTTCTTAGCTGCTGCTAGAACAGGAGAATTTTGACAAGTTTTTAAAAATCTACAATTGTGTGTGAAAGAAATCCAATCTCCCTTTAAGTAAATCCTATCCATGGAAAACTTAACTGTCCGGTCTACATACTCTACTTCTCTGAGTAGCAGTAGAGCTACTTAAGAAGAAATAGATGTTTCTCAAGTGTTATCCCTGAAAAGATGTGCCCTCTCTTTGCTTCAGCCTTGTCACAGCCCTCGCTTTTAGGGAAAAATGAGAATAAGCATGCCTGTCTCACAGGGAGTCATGAGCCTTAAGTAGCATAACAGATACGAAATGCCTAGCACAGAGCCCGAGATAGAGCTGGGGCCTAGTACAAACTGGGTCCTGTTTCCATAGAGTGTCTCTTGGTATAGAATCTCTTCATACTAAGAGGAATGAAATACATACAGATGATTAAAATGAAAATTCAGACTCTCATAAGTCTGAATTTAATTACACAATTTTAAAATAAACTGAATTTTATTAGGCATGTCTAACAAATCACTACTTTTATCTAAATAAGTAGTTCATTTTTTTCCCCAACAAATATTCCTGCAATGATGGACATGTCTGATACATGTGCTGACTGGCCACTGGCCTCATATGGCTGTTGAGCACTTGAAATGGGCTAATGGGACTGAGAAAATAAATTTATTTAATTTTACCTTATTTAAATTTAAATAGCCACATATAATTAGTGGCCTCCACATTCAACAGCATAGGCTAAAATGCCAAATACCTATGATTTTTTCAACATCTGACAGAAATGGGAGAATTTTTGAATTTTTTGGTCAGCACGTGCCTTCCCTCTTATGTACCTTATTTATTTATTTTGGGGGGTCCTTATTTGAGCAGTTGGTTTGTTGCTATTGAAAATTTTTCTCAAAGCCAACATGTAGATTTATTCCCTATTTTATTTTATTATGATTTATTTCGATTTTATTGTGAACTAAGGCGAATCAGAAGTTGAGTAGTGTCTCTGTGGTTGTGGATATGAAGAGCTTTGTAGATAGAAGACAGCTGGATTCTTACATGCATCTGCCCTTTATCCTCATTTCCTTGGAGTTAATCGAATCTTTTAGGGTTTTGATGTATTTTCAAAGGGTGTTTTCTAAGTTGTATTAATAAGTGTCATTATACTTGAGGGCTATACACTGGGTCCCTAAGGGTGTCTACTAATATCCCCTAAAACAATGTTAAAAATGATACGCGAGTTGCTGAAGGTGATTTACCTTATGCTCTTGAATAGATTCTTTTGATAGCTTTAGAATGAAATTCAAACGGCTGAGAGGTTCAAGTCTTTCAAGTCAGGACAACTTAGCCTGCGACCTCATCTGCCACCCCTCCTTGCCAATACAGGGCCCTGTTCCAGAATATGCCACACCATCCACCTTCTTCCTGAATCTCTGGCTTTACCAATGTGGTTTCTTCTACTGGCTTCTCCTTTTCTTGGTAAAGGTATTCATTCCAAATCTCAGCCCTTTTGTGAGACCTCCTCACCCTTCTGCAATGAGAGACAACACAATGAAGTGTTTAAAACAATGGGCTCTAAAGTTGGACCTCCTGTGTTAAAATTCCAGCTCCACCACTTACAGATAGTGATTTTAGGCTGCTTTCTTCACCTGCCCATACCTCAGCTTCTTCATCTGCAAGATGGTATGCGTCTTGGGTCTGTCTCTGCTATGGTTTGGCTGTGTCCCTACCCAAATCTCATCTTGAATTGTACCTACCATAATCCCCACGTGTCATGGGAGGGACCCAGTGGGTAGGAGGTAATTGAATCATGGGGGCAGGTTTTTCCCATGCTGTTCTCATGATTAAGTCTCACGAGATCTGATGGTTTTATAAAGGGCAGTTCTTCTGCACATGCCCTCTTGTCTGCCACCATGTGATATGTATCTTTACTCCTCCTTCACCTTCCACCATGATTGTGAGGCCTTCTCAGCCATGTGGAACTGTGAGTCCATTAAACCTCTTTTTCTTTATAAATTATCCCATCTCTGGTATTTCTTCATAGCAGTATGAAAATGGACTAATACAGTCTCATAGGCTTGTTGTGAAGGGAAGTGAGACAAGTACTCAATAGATGTCAGCTGTAATTATTATTCTGTACTCCCTTATTCATACTTTTACTCATACTTTTATAATGGTGATGTTAATACCTTTATTATGTTCTCTGCATTATTGTTGAAAGTACATGTTTCTGTCCTCCACTTCCATTAAGAGCTGTTAGAAACAGAGGATAATATCTATTTCACTATTGTATCCTTAATACCTCACCCAGGGACTATCAAAGAGGAGGTGCTTTATACATATTTTTAATAAATGAATGGAAATATGAGTGCATTAATTTATTCCACTAATGAGCACCCATTAAGTGTTTAGTAAACCTGAGATTGATAAACCCTTTCTCTTCTGTGAAATTTAATGCATAATGGTTTATTAGTCTTCTATTGCTGCCATAACAAATTATGATGAATTTAGTGACTTAAAACAACACATATTTATTATCTGGAGGTCAGAAGCCTGACACAAGTCTCACTGGGCTAAAATCAAGGTGTCAGCAGTGCTGCGGAAAAACCTACTTCCAAACTCATTCAGGTTATTGGCAGAATTCAGTTCTTTGTGGTTGTAGGACTGAAGTCCCTATTTTCTTTCAGGCTGTTAGACAGGGATTCACCCTAAGCTCCCTCAGGCCTCTTTCTGGTGCTCACACGGAGCCTCCTACATTTTAGAACCATCAATGATGCATCTTATGTTTTTCTTTCTTGTGCTTGGAATCTGACGTTCCCTCTGCAGCATAGCTCCTGCATCCTCTTCTGCTTTCTCACTCTGACTGATTCTTCCACCTTCCACTTATGCTTTTACAACCTCGTGTGACTAGGGTAGACATACCCAGATAATTCAAGATAACCTTCCTGTGTTAAAGTCGGTTGACTAGTCACCTTGATACGTCTGCTAAGTGTCTTCATGGCAGCACCTAATTTAGTGTCTAGTTAGATAACCAGGGATGGGAATCTTTTTTTTGTTTGTTTTTTTGAGAAGGAGTTTCACTCTGTTGCCCAAGCTGGAATGCAATGGCGCAGTCTTGGCTCACTGCAACCTCTGCCTCCTGGGTTCAAGCGATTCTCCTGCCTCAGCCTCCCAAGTAGCTGGGATTACAGGCACTCACCACCACTCCTGGCTAAGTTTTGTATTTTTAGTAGAGACGGGGTTTCACCATGTTGGCCAGGCTGGTCTTCAACTCCTGACCTCAAGTGACCCACCTGCCTCAGCCTCCCAAAGTGTTGGAATTACAGGCGTGAGCCACCATACCCAGGCCAGGGATGGGAATCTTGCAGGGACATCTTTAGAAGTCTGCCTATCGCAATGGTCAATTAATGACTGTGTTTAAGCTGTTCAAAAAATCCATCATATTTCGGCTGGGTATAATGGCACATGACTGTAATAACAGCACTTTGGGAGGCCTAGGCAAGGGAATTCCTTGAGGCCAAGAGTTTGAGACCAGCCTGGGCAACAAAGTGAGACCCTATCTCCTTTTAAAAAAAAATACAAAAATTAGCTGGGCATGGTGGTGCAAACCTGTAGTCCTAGCTAGTACGGATGATCACTTGAGCCCAGGAGTTCAAGGCTGCAGTGAGCTATGATCTCACTGTTGCACTCCAGCCTGAACAACAGAACAAGACCCTGTCTCAAAACACACACACACACACACACACACACACACACACACACACATACACAAACTCCATATTTTTATTTACCTTTCATCTCTATGACGGTGGTGATTATATCTGTTTTATTTACCAAGTTATACTCAGCCCAGTCCTTGCTTATCTCATGGTAGATATTCTACAAACATTTGTTAGACACATGGAAATTCCTAGACCCAGATATTTGGGTTTGTTTTTGTTTTAATCATTTTATTGTAGGTTACCAAAGTGATCAAACCAGCTTTTTTTTTTTTTTTTTTTTTTTTTTTTTTTTTTTTTTTTTTTGAGACCGAGTCTTGCTCTGACGCCCAGTGTGGTGGCCCGGTCTCAGCTCACTGCAAGCTCTGCCTCCCGGGTTCATGCCATTCTCCTGCCTCAGCCTCCCGAGCAGCTGGGACTACACAAACCAGCTTTTTAAAAAAAATGATTATATTTATTTTGGTTCTTACTTTGTTTTTCAGTCTCCTATAACTTTGGGTTTATGGCTTGATCCCTTACCTTTTCTCAAATTTTAGTGTCTTTTCACTTTTTTCTCCTAAGAAAACTGGGCTGGACCTCTTTTGGAAGTTTGGGTCCTTTTGCAGTGATTTCAAGGGGAAGAGACTAGACTATCAATACTGATGATGGCAATGATAGCAATGATGGTGATGGTTTGGTCAATGTGCGCTGGTGGTTCTCAATCAGAGGTTATTTTGCAGGTGACATTTGGCAATGTCAGGAGATAGTTTTGCTTGTCATGGCTACTGAAGAGGTTACAACTGGCATCTAGTGGATAGAGGCCAGGGATGCTGCTCAACACCCTACAATGCATAGGACAGCCCTCCATAACAAAGAATTCTGTAGTTCAAAATATCAGTAGTACCCAGGCTGAGAAACCCTGAAGTAGGCTAACTGCTCTAATGAGCTTTGTCAAACCCCAGTAGCTTAACTGAAAAAAAAAAGATATATGATATATATCATATGTGTAAGATATATATCTGGGTTTTTTTTGTTTGTTTGTTTTTTGTTTTTTGAGATGGAGTCTCACTTCTTCACCCAGGCTGGAGTGAGTGCAATGGTACAATCTTGGCTCACTGCAACCTCTGCCTCACAGGTTCAAGCAATTCTCCTACCTCAGCTTCCCAAGTAGCTGGGATTACAGGCATGCGCCACCACATCTGGCTAATTTTTGTAGTTTTAGTAGAGACAGGGTTTCACCATCTTGGCCAGGCTAGTCTGAACTCCTGACCTTAAATGATCCACCCACCTCGGCCTCCCAAAGTGCTGGGATTACAGGCGTGAGCCACCATGCTCGGCAATAAATAAATAAATAAATAAATAAATAAATAAATAAATAAATCTTATTCAGAGTCCTCTGCAAATGTTTCTGAAGGGTGGCTCTCCTAGGAGGTTCTTAGGTAGGATCCAGGTTCTTTCCATCTTGTGGCTCTAAATTCTTTAACAAGTAGCCTTCAGGGTGCCTGAGAAGGGAAAAGGAAAAAGTGGAGTCTGGAAGATTTCTGAAGCCCATCCAGGAAAGGGTGTACATCACTTCTGCCGCATTCCATTCATCAGAACTCAGTCACTTGGACCAACCTAACTCCATTGAAGCTTGGAAATGCGGTCTACCTCTGTGCCTGGGTGGAAATGCGGTCTGTGTGCCTGGGTGGAAATGCGGTCTACCCGTGTGCGTGGGTGGAAATGCGGTCTACCTGTCTGCACGGGTGAATACTAATAATTTCTGCTAGAAAAACTGACAACAGTAGCAAAACAATATTAATACCATTAACATCTAACATTTATTAACCTCTTCCATGCATGCATAGTAATTTACCTGGTATAGCTGAGGCTCAGAAAGGTTGAATACTTTGTCTAAGTTTATGAAGAGGTCTATGGGGAGCCCAGAGATGAATACCGGTCTGCTTCATTCCAAAGAACATGTGCTTAACCACTACTCTATACTCTCATTAGGACCGGAATTCAATACTGCTCTTAGTGGGGCTTTATTTTTATGAAATAGAAACAAAACCCATAAATACCACAAATGCAGAATGTTCTAGACTTCCAGAACCACTAAAACAATTCTTCCTAAAGAGCTGCTGAAATCCTTTTTAGGGAATATCAATACATAGCTTGCTTCCAAGTTTTTGTCTGGATCACAGATGAATAGACAGGGAGAGATGAATGTCCTGGGGGAACACTATCATGGTGCTTTTAAATCATGCTGTTGCACTTAGGCATTGCAGCCTGTGATTATATATATTTCAAATAAGTTTTCTGTAGTCCAGAGGGATTGCTAGCCAAGGTAATGAGCACTGCTAGGAATCTTGACAGCAAACTCTAAATGGTCTCAATGCCACAGACTTTCAAGAAACTGGGCCTTCTTGAAGTGAATGGCTATTTCTGTCCTATTTAAATAATTCATTCTCATCTCTCTCCGATTAGTGGTGAGCTTGGTGTCATATGTGATAGTTATAATAAGGCACTTACCAAAACTTCCTTTTAAGGGTGGAAGGCATTTTGGCTTTGATTGTCATGGAGCAAGGTAGAAGAAAGAAGCCCTCACTTCATAAAAGGCCACACTGGTAGACAAAGCAATATGAATGGGTGTAATATGTGAACAAAGTTCAGAATCTTCCTTTAGAATGAAAGTGCAGCAGTTCCCTGGAATGTTTTAATCGACTTTCAGGGTCTGAAAGTTGACCATAGATGTGATGGTTCTGAATGCTGCTACCTTCATTATGGGCCTCTGCTTTGACCATGTTGTAGCACACAATTTTCAATGAGTTATCTATTTTGTGGCCTTGAAGTGGGAACTTCTAATTTTACTGCTTAAAAATGTGTTTTTCTTTTTAGTAAAATCAAGCCTGTTCTTTTTTCCTGTTTCCTTCTCTGCAGAATACTGCCTTTCTCTATTCATTTGCTTACAAGAGAATCTGCATTATCGTATTGGTTAGATCTTTAAGTACTCATTAAGTGTTCGTTGCATACACACCATGTGTCAAGCACCATGCTAGGCACTGGGCTGGAGTAGTGGCCAAGACAAACAGGAACATACCTGATCATAAGGAAGTCGTGTATTCAGGTGAGCGCTAGTACTTTTTGCCACAAATGACAAAAACAATAGCACCCATAGTAATACTACCTAACAATTGTTAAACTCTTACAGGCTAGTGATCCAGTTGACTTATTTTTCTTTTTAAGAGATGGAATCTTGCTCTTATGCCCAGGCTGGAGCATAGAGGCATGATTATCACTCACTGCGGCCTTGAACTCCTGGGCTCAGTTGATCCTCCTGCCTCAGCCTCCCAAGTAAGTAGGACTACAGGCATACATCATTATACCCACTTATTTTTTTTTTTTTTTTTTCATTTTTTTGTAGAGATGGAGTCTTGCTTTGTTGCCCACAACAGGAGTTGTTGAACTCCTGGCCTGAAGCAATCCTCCCACTTTGGCATCCCACCAGGCCCAGCACCAGCACCAGATGTATTTATATTCTGCCTCAGATGTTGATGGGCAGAACAATAAAGAACTCTTGCTAACATTTATTGTATGCTAACTCTGTGGCAAACACTGGGATGAAAGTTTTCTATGTATTATCTCATTTAATCCTCACAAACCCTTATTGAAAAGCTTTTGTCATTATCCCCATTTTAAAGATGAGGAAACTAAGGTTTATAGGGATTAGAGGGATTATATCACCTCACACAGCTGATAAGTAGTGAAGCTGGGCTGTCAAATGCTGTCTGATACCTTAGCTTGTGCTCTAAACTCAGTTGTACAAAATCATGGAACATGATAGGGAGGACACTGATTTTTCCGTTGATGTCTAAGTAAAATAGTAAAAGGTATATTCCCAGCCGTTAAACCACTCTGAGTAACTTTTTTATATTCTTATTATTTTACCATGAGTCTGTTTTTCATACATGCCCTTGAACTATCAGAAGCCCCCCTCCCAAGATGGCATCTACACAATGGTAAATTATACCTGACCATTAATTGTATGTATATTGAGGCTTATTATACATCAGAAAGAGACAGACATGGTCCTTGCCTTTATGGATCTTAGAATGTAAAGGAGAAGAGAGTCAGTCAATCACAAGCATGATGAGTATTATAAAAAAGGAAGCAGAGTGCTAGGGCAAGTATATCACATTGGGAAGGTAACCTGGTTTTGGAGTGGAGCATGGTTGAGGATAATCTCCACGTGGAGTGAAGTATAATCTCAGAAGCCAAGTATGAGAGTAGGCATTAGACCAGTGAAGAGGAAGTCCAGGATGTTACATGGTTTTGAGGCCTGAGAGAGTACATTAGGGTCCAGGCCCTGAAAGAAGATGGCAGGTGGGAGCGTAGAGAAGGCAGAGTGTGGTGGGAGATAAAGACAGTGAGGCAGGCAGGGGCAGACGATGAAGGCCTTGTGGATTGTGACAGGCTTTGAGGATCTTATCATGGAAGCAGTAGTGAGCCACTGAAGATCTCTGGGCAGTGGGGGAACAGGAAATATTTGAATCTTTAAAAGATCACTTTGAAGACTATACTTTCAGGGGTCATTTCTGTGGTTCATTACTTAAAGGAGTTTCCCCAAGTGTGTAGAGCATGGAAACTACAGGAAGATATGCAGTGTTCTCTCCTGAGCAGGAAGCTGGTTCTTGGTGTTGCTTCACTACAACTGCCCTTTGCCATTGATGATTGTTTTTTTCTTCCTTTGGGGAGATTAAGAGGAAGAGGACACAGTCTGAGTGATCTTCATTTTTTAAAAAATCTCTTTGGCTGCAGTATGCAAAAGGAGTTAAACTGAGGAAGACTGGAAGCCTTGCATTAGGGTTATTGCCATTCTGCTATTCTGAGATTTGGTGAATCCACCCCCTTTTCCCCCCAAATCTGTGCCTTTTGCAATTTTGAAGACGTATGTTAGGGCTCACCCCACCTCTGTCTAGCAAGAAGCACCTTTATCTGCCTCAAATGCATTACCATTTTGGTTGATGGCCTCTGAACATTTTCCATCACAGTCTTCTGCCTCTCCTCCATATTCTTTGCTAAATAACATTTGGGAATGGTCTCCTTGTCCTCTACATCAAATACTTTAACTGAAACACCATCATAATTACAACTTAATTTCTCTCATTCAAACAGAGGTGATGCATCTCTCCCCAAAATAAAAGCCTCCTTAAGCTTACACTCTCACACTCCATAACATGGGTGTTTACAAGGTTCCTTGCTTTTCTTGCTTGTTGTTACTTCTTTTGGATCGGATTCACCCTCATTCTAACTCATTCATCTTGTCAGTCTTAAATTAAGAGTTCCTTAGGGCTGGAGAGAGGGAAACATATATCCTTCTAGGCTGTGGAAAGTACACTACAGAACACTAGAACCCTAAGGGAGTGCCACAGGGATACAACAATGAATGTAGTTTTGTAGTTACTCTTGAACGTACTCTTGGCCCATAACACATGGAAGATGATGTTAAGATAGCATGTGAGTTCTGAATGCTTTCAGCTGCCTGTATCAGAAAATTAAAGTGATAGTGCTGAAATCATAGGGATATTTATTACTATGAGAAAACAGGAGGTAGAGGATCTCATAGTTAGTTTGACAACTCAGTGATGTCATAAAGGACCCAGTGTCTTTCATATTCAAGCTCTTTCCTCTTTTGGCTATTGCCTCATGGTCATAAGATGGCTTCTACAGCTCTAAGCACAAAGCGTTAGTATGACAGCATCTAAAACAGGAAAGAAGAGGCATATGAAGAAAAGGCTTTCTCCTCTTGCAACTATGACTTTTTACCAAAGGTGAAAATCTTTCATGAGCCCCCCAGTGTATTTCCGCTCATTGGTTAGATCTCGGTCACATGCCTACTACTGAATACCAATCAATGGCAAAAGAAAATAGCATTGCCATGATTGGCTTAGACCAGTCATTATTCATTATCCAAGGCTAAGCACACACTTCCCATCAGAATTTGGGTTTTGTTATCAGAGAATAAGGAGAATACATTTTGTCACATTTGGGTTAAGAACAGAAAACCGTAACAGTTCTAAATGGTGGTATAAGAGGAATACTATAGTAGGAAATTTCAGAGATGAGGAAATGAAAGCAAATGAGATGACTGGCACAGAAGTGATCTTGAGTAATTCCCTGAACCTCCCTAGATATGTAGAGGACTTAGCCATGTCTGCTCACCACAGATACTTGTGTTTGGCAGGCATTGGTTGTTCCCTTCCTAAGATCCACTTTCCATCCATTCTTTCCTAACAGAAATCTTATTTTGTTTGGAGCAGCAATGCTCAGCTCATATCCAGCTTCCCACACTCTCTTACAGTTAGGAAAGACTGTATGACCCATTTGTTGCTGGGCAGATGTATGTGGAAGTCACTGAATGGAACTTTCTGGAAAGCTTTTAGAAAGGGACTGACTTGGCTGGTATCCTCTTTCCCGTTTGCCTTTCCCCTCTTCTTGCCTAGGTAGAGTGTGTCAAACTTGGAGATCCAGCAGCCATCTATGACAATGAAAGTGAAACCCTCACTGAAAGACAGCAGAGAAAAAAAAAAAAAAAATAGAAGAAACCTGGGGCATTCATGACACCATGAGATACCAGTTCAGTGTCAGATTATACCTTCAGACATCTTGTTGCATGAAAAACAAAACAAAACACGCACACATGCATATCCAGAAAAGAAAGCTTTCTGTATTTAAATCACTATTGGGCTGTTGGTTAGCTAGACTGCAATTAATGCAGCTCAAAGCAATCCCAAGTGATACACCTTCCAAACCTAGAAACACTGAATAAGACAGTGAAGATGCATGTAAGTATTACTAAGTGCCAAAGGAAATACAAGAAACTTTGTATGAGAAAAGTTAGGGAAGGAGAGGAAGTGAAAAATATAGTTGGTCTGATGTGGCCTTGAAATGTCCTGGTGTTGGAACATTTGAGCTTACTCTAATCAGTGTTACTACATGCTTGTAGTATATGATACCCAGGTGGCCGGATGATTTGGAGGAATCAAAACATGAGAAGTTTACATTCTAGTCCCACTGGTGAATCTGAGTATCTATACTTCCTTCAACCTGGGTATTATTTTTTAGGTATTTGGATATTATGCTTACTTTGTTTGGTGTTTATGGTTTTTCACAGTAAGGTAATCAGGACTCAAATTAAGTTTTATATGAAGACATCTTTGCAGTGTTACTAAGGACACCAAAGGGACTATGTTTAACAAATCTTGGGAAAAATCAGGTGTTTTTCTGTATGTGGAACATTTAAATACATTGCAGTTGAATGTTAATGCAAAATATAAGTCTTTATTGTTGGTGATTACACTGCAAAGAAAGAGTACTTATGTTTCTTTTAGGATTTGCAGGGTTACTAACTAATGGATCATTAGATAAAAGAGGAAATGAAACAGAGATCACAACTGCCATTAAGTCAGCTGGCACTTTATCTTAAAGGCAGAATTGCCCTAAAATATACCACATATCCTCAAATACAAAGGTGAGGTTTGCTTTCCCCTGAATTTATTATCCCTCAGAAGAGATGACCTTGCTTTATATTTGGGTCCTTTCAAGTACTGCTTTACAAAGTCACAATGGGCTGAAGTGGCTTCACCCAAGGTTTGCTTTGGGTGCTCATGAAGGTCTTCTGCTAGGATCCATAAAAGAGGAGCAAGGACATCGAACAGTTAGTCATGATTCCAGGGGCTATGACTTCACAATTCCAAGTGTCGGATGTTGTTCCAAACAGCGATTTTGAAAATCTATTTAAAAAGCAATACAAGAGACAGATACATTGTAGACATCAAAATATATACCTGTTCAAATAAATATTTTTATTTAGAAGAAAAAGCTGCTAATATTATATAAATAGATACTTGTGCCTTTAGAGATAACTTTCAGAAACACCATCATACATGATTCAAGGAGTGTCCTGTCTTGAACCAAGGGAAGAAAACTCAGTTGGAGGGCTAAAAAGGAGGCTCTTATATGGTGGAGATACTCACATCAGAATTTGAAGAAAGCATGTGTTGAGATGCTCACATAAGAATTTGAGTAAAGTGCATGTTTTTAAACATCCAATTAAATTAATGAAATAAAAAGTATAGGTAGATATTTAGCTACATTTTTCATATCCCTACATGTTTATATGTATAAACTGGCCATTCTGCCTTTTGAAACTTGTTTAATATTTTTATTGAAAAAATGGAATATTTCTTTTTTGAAAAAATTTGAATTTTAGGGCATAGGGTCTCACTATGCTGCTCAGGCTTGTCTCAAACTCCTGGCCTCAAGCAGCATTCCTGCTTTGGCCTCCCAAACTACTGAGATTACAGTGGAATATTTCTTTATTTCAAGACTGCCTTATATTTGTCATTACTAACTACTCTTTTCGGTTTAGTCTCATTATATCCTTTCTTGATACATTAAATTTTAATATAATAAACAAAGTTTTAAGTGCCTAAAAGAGTTCTAGAATGACTGATGGAATGACATTGACATACGGCAGCTCATGAAAAAAATATTACATACTTCGTAAAGAGACATGCAGTTAGGTGCCAACCTGATGAAGAAAGTTGTTCATCTTTGGATTTAGGTTTGGGTTTAATACTTGTATTTGGGTTTTGATTTGGGTTTAATGCTTGTATTAGTCAGGGTTCTCCAGAGAAACAGAATCAGTAGGATGTGTGTATCCATATGTATAGAAAGAGATTTATTATAAGAAGTTGGATCGTGTGACTATGGAGGCTGACAAGTCCCCAGATCTGGCATTGGCAAGCTAGAGACCCAGGAGACCCATTGGTGTAGTTTCTGTCCAATGGTCAACAGGCTTGAGTCCCGGGAAGAGCCAGTGTTTCAGTTAGAGTCCAAAGGCAGGACACAACCAGTGTCCCAGCTGATGACTATCAGGTAAGAGGAGTTTCCTCTTTCTTGCATGAGGGTCAGCTTTTTTTGTCTTAATCAGACCTTCCACTGATTGGATGAAGTCCACCTACATTAGGGAGGGCAATCTGCTTTACTACATCTATTGATTTAAATATTAAAAATGTGTGCAAAGCACCCTTACAGCCACACTCAGAATAAAGTTTGACCAAATATCTGGGCACCCCATGGCCCAGTCAAGTTGATACATAAAATTAATCATCACTACACTTACAGAAATGTGTACTTTGCTTTTTTCCTTTTCTTGGGATTTATATCAAGGCTTCTTCCAAAAAATATGTATAAAATATTATAAGTTTAACTATACCATAGAAAGACTCAGTATTGGCTTGTTTGCTTGTTTCATTTTGTTTTTTAAAATTAAACTTCTAAGGTGATTCTTGAGGGAACGTCCCTGAATATAATAATCTGTCTATATTGTTGATAGACTGCTTTAATGAGGTCTATGTGAAATGATACAGTTCTGTAGGACTGGCATCTTTTGTTTATTGAGAAAGACTTTATGACATAAATGAGTGATCTTAAATATAATTGAGTTGCATCTTGTGTACATTGAACTTTTGCCAATTTAATCACACAGAATTGGCCAAAAAAGTGAGAGTAGGAAGTACTGATTTAAATAATATAGGCCATTCTGTTAGACAGTCCCCTCAATGAATACATACCTCTTAGTAAATGTGAGGTGGAAGCTGGGAGTCATTCTCATTTTCCTGAACCTCTTAGTGTGTGCATCTTAGTACTGAGTGTGATTCCAGTGTTGACATATTCTGTTATACATGAAAAAATATATGCCTAGTAAATTCACACCAATGACTTCATCTAATCCTTGATCAAAGAAGGATCTATTCTAATGCTAGAGGAAAGCCTCTACCGGACCTCCTGAGAAGCTGTACCATATTTTATTCTGTGGGGGAATTAAATAGATTTGCAAGAGACTTTCTAAGCTCTGACTTAAAAACTATCTTCAATTTAAGATGCCACTCAGCTATCTTTGGTCTGGGTTTGTGGCTTTCTTCACAGTAAATGTTAACTGCCAGTGTTTTCAAGAGCATTATAATTTTAGGTTTGCTCTTTTAAAAGAGTAGTTCTTCTCCCTCCTCCTGGAGATGATCTGGAATGCAAACGTGAGCTTTCCTTTGTGTATGTGTGTATATGGGAGTGAGTGTAAAAGGTTTCTTTGAAACCATCCCTGTGGGTAAGAAAGGCATCTAGCCACTCTCTTGCAGGTATGTGGGGGCATTCACTTAGCTGTGCGCCTTATACCAAGGTTTACTGAAAAATACCAATAAGGTATACTGAATAAGATCCTATTCAAAATAATGAGTAGGTTATATAAATTCTGCTTAGAGAAAATAAGTTTATAACATAAAGACACCTTGTCTGAAAGTGTGAAAGCCTATACACCAGTATAGCAGCTGGTGTTCTGGGTCAGCTGAGAGGAAGAGCTTTCTAAAGGGATTCATTGGACCTGGTTAGGCATAGGACTTGGCAGGTGTGCATCTACTTTGGACAGGCATCTGGCTCTGGATAAACAAGTGGTGAGCACCAATACCTTTTTGTCTTCATGGTGTTTTAATAAGTGTGTTTGGGAAAGAGGTAGGGATGGGCAACAAGCAAATACAGAAGAAAGTAATGGGACGCAATGAGAGTTATTAACAAAATAAAAGATAAATGTAATGGAGTGAGTTAGTAGGAATAAGGAAGCTGCTTTAGATTGGATGGTCAGGGAAGGCCTCTGAAGAGATAACATTAGAGCTGAGACCTTAGTGATTTAAAGATGCAGAGCATGAGAGAGAGAGAGAGAGAGAGAGAGAGAGAGAGAGAGAGAGAGAGAGAGAGAGAGAGAGAGAAGTGCAGGCATAAAGACCCTGACATGGAAATGGGAACAAAGTACCACTCACTTTATTATTAGTTGCACCCGTGCCCAATACCTTCCAGTGTAGAACACTGATAAAGGTAGGTACTTTAGATTGGATAGTCAGGGAAGGCCTCTCTGAAGAGATAACATTAGAGCTGGCAGAGGTCTTAAATGGGACTTTCTAAATGCCCCCTCAAACAAATAGCATGCTTAAGAATTCTGAATGGGGGCCTGTGAGGCGATGGGGAAGAATGAAAGTATTGGGATAAAAACAAGAATCCCTGACATCGCCTTGGCTCATGGATGCTATTACCTCAAGTTGGAAAGAAGGCAGGAGACAGGGAAGGAAATAGCCTGACCTGAGGGATCAGAGTTTTTTCAACTTAGAAGAGAAGAAGTAGAAGTGGGGGAAGGAACCTTTGTTGTATAGTGACCCTGCCACTTAGTAAATAAGACTGATTATGCTTGAATTTGGCCAACTGCATTAGGAATTGCTCCTTGGAGAGACATGGGATATAGGGAGAGAGAGAGAAAGCATGACAAGCCTATTTTCTACCTATTTTCATACCTATTTTAAGGGTGAAGACTCCAAACACATAGATAAGAAATTTGCCCAACAGGGAAATGACAGAAATGGCATTTAGAAGCAGGTCCGTTTGATACCAAAGTAAATCAGACTGCTCTTTTTAGAGATCATAATCAATCAATTTTTCATTCTCATGCTCTGAAAGAATTTACTTATCTTCCAAAGTAAAAACCTCACGTACTCTGTTGGATTAGACCTAATTATTTTCATGGTTTTACTTAGATATTTGGCTTTATTTTTGAAATCATAATATATATATATATATATATATATATATATATATTTCATTTTTGTATTAATAAAAGTCCTGTAAGGAAACGACAATTGTATTCTTTGTGTTGAGAGGTAGATGTCCCATTGTTCAGTCTGTTCCTATGGAAAGAATTGACAACAATCCTAAATGGTATAATCACACATCTACATTGGTACACGGAAGGGCCAAAAGCCAAATAGTATTCCTTGTCAAATTTCTTTGATTTCATTCTCATTCTCTGTCTCTCCCTCTCTCCCTTCTCTTCCTCTTCTTCCCAGTCTCTTACCAAATATCTACTTCTTGTTCTTCTCTTATATAAAAGGTTAACATGTGAAAATCTAGTTATAATTACATGGTTTTCCCTTTCAGTAGACGGTTTTGCAACTAATAATAAAAATATTCAGTCTCCACGGGCAGCTATAGTAAATATATTTTAAAAGGAATGTATTTTCTGAGAATAGAGGCTCTTAATATTATATCCAAATTCATAACTGATTACCTATTCCTTTGGTTTCAAAGCTATGTTTGTCCCTAGTTTTCAATTTCAAAGTATTTAGTAACTTCTCAAGTATGTAGACATGGAACTGGATGGTATTTGGGAGTAACATCTACTTAAGGTCAGCTTGGTGACCTTTCTTGAAAAAAAAATCCATTATATACAAAATTTTAACTCATAACAATAAAAAATGGCTACCAATTTGAATGCTTACCACTTGCTAGACATTGTATGTATTTTACAAAGATTACCTCATTTCATCTTTATAACAATATAGTGAGGTAAGTATTTATAGTCTCGTTTTTCAGACAAGGAAATCAAAGCTCAGGAAAGTTAAATGACTTACTCTAGGTTGTATTCAAATTAAGTGCCAGAGGCTGCATTTGAACCCATGTCTGTCTGACTCCAAAGCCTGGATCTCCAATTTTCTGAAAACACTGAGTTGAAATCTTCAGGGGTTGAAGGGTGGCCATCTTTGAAGTGTTTGGCATGGGTTGAAAGAATGTGCTGTAACTCTAGTCATCATCTTGCAAACTGATAAAAGTTATAGCTGAGATCTGAGACCTGGAGCCCTGGCATTCCAAAAGTCTAAAAATCTCCTTTTAGTTAAAATTGCAAAAAAATTATCTTAGAAAGTACAGTTTGACAGTAAAGTCCTCAAGAGTTTCTAAATGAAAACCCATGTAAATGTAGAGGAACTGTGCTTAAGGCCCAGGAGGGCATAGAAATGAAAGGTAGAAATAAAAGAGATTCAACTTAAAGGGAAGAAAAGAAAGCTAAACCATCTTATGAAAAATAATTGGAAGCAGATTTCAATAAAGGAAGAGGGATGGAAAATAGACTAATGCCAAAGGGGAACTGAAGACAATGATGTCTGGATTCGATCATTTGGGAGCTACCTAGAGGCCACAGCAATTGGTACTCCATAAATTTGTGATGGTGTGCAGCAATGAGTAGGAAGTGAAAACTAGGGGAAAGAGGAAAAGAAAGTGGCTCAGTTGCATTACACCATAAATCCAGGAGTAAAATATTCTCTCTACATATGTCAAGGATAAAATTGTGCCTCGAGTTCTCTATTTCATTTGGCATATTTTATTCCCATAAAGGAATACCCTGGAGGGAGTTCATGTGGGGACCAAACAAATGAGTGTATCACAGAAATGTCGACTAATAGGAAAATTCATTTGACTTTCCTTCTTCCGGTGGTTCTACCATAGGCAGAAATTTCAAGGTAAAGAAGAAGAAAAAAAGAAAGGGAGGAAGGAAAGGAGAAGGGATGGAAAAGAATTCCAGTTTCTGAATTTTTGTGGCATCCTACTGTAAGTGTCAGTAAAAGGGGCTTGTGGATGTATTTTCCAAGGTAAGAATGAATGGATAACATGAGTTCATGTGCTTTCCTGATAGAGTTGATAGGGATGCTTTTTTTTTTTTTTTTTGGAAAAGAAAGGGGCTTTCCTCATTTGATAGCCCTGTGATTTGAACCTGATGTGCTGTTAAGGCTTTGGAAAGGGTAGTCCCAATCAGGTGTCCAATCTTCTGAAATGTGATCCAAGCATAAGAAGTGCTTCTGTATGCAGTGGATTCACCATATGCCCACTTAGGACCCAGCACCAGGTGTAGATCTTCGCCATGCCTAAAATGTGCAAGCAACAGCTGTTCAGAGGTACCCTAACTGGAAACGTCAGCTTGGAAAGAAAAGGTGCAGCTTGTCATATTCTTCTCTACAGGATTTTAAAGAGCAATGTGTTTGTGGGTCTGATGAAACAAGAGTTAGATTAAAATGTAGCACACTATTGAGTATCTGCTCTGGACTAGACCCTGTGGATGATGCTTTTGCCTATTAAATAAGATTATCGTCTGGGCTCCTTGCTCACGCCTTTAATCCTAGCACTTTGGGAGGCTGAGGTGGGTGGATCACCTGAGGTCAGGAGTTTGAGACCAGTCTGGCCAAAATGGTGAAACCCCATTTCTACTAAAAATACAAAAATTAGCTGGGCCTTCTGTTGCGTACCTGTAATCCTAGCTACTTGGGAGGCTGAGGCAGGAGAATTGCTTGAACCTGGGAGGCAGAGGTTGCAGTGGGCTGAGTCACGCCACTGCACTCCAGGCTGGGTGACAGAGCAAGACTCCATCTCAAAAAAAAAAAAAAAAAAAAAAAAAGAAAGATTATCTTATTTAATCTTAACAATGACAAATACATCCATTAATGCATATGTTAAAGTTATGAAATGTGAATATTAAAACAGTGGAATAAGCCCTGTTGGAGGGTTTACAGCTTTACACTTCATCACCTACCTGATAAAAACTCAGAGGTGGAGATTTGCTAGTTTCTTAAAGAAGAGGTTGTTTGAATACCCAAATATCTGTAGGTCGACTTTTCTTTGCTTCCTTCTTTATTCTAACTCAGCTGTTTTTCTCAAATATTCACTGTCAGTCTTGAATACACAAAGCAATGTAACTTGCACCCCACAGGTAATTAAAGTGATCTTCAATGGTAAGTTTGACTATATGCAACATTTGCCTTAGGCTCCAGCTTTAGAACTCAAATTCTCTCCCTTAGGATATGACTTTGTTATATTTGTGTATAGGTTATTTAGATCCCTGGAAATGTATTGAAGTTTTTGTTTGCTACATACGTAAATGTGTTTCTAACTCCTCTATTCTCTCTTATTCTTTCACACTTGCTCTTGCTTTGTGGTACATCTTTTTTAGAGACAGGTATCATTTACAAATATATAACACATTAGGCATAAGGGTGATAACCTTTTAATTTGGCTTCAGGTTTTAAAATTTTATGTATTCCCTTAAGAATAGGGCATGCTGTATTTACGTCATGTTGCTCTCTAACAATGTAGCTCAACTGGAAAAGACATGCAGAACCCTCAGATTCCAGTTGAGGTTATGTCCACATTTTTCTGGGCAATCTACCTGTATAGAAAAGTAATAAAGCCATAAGTGCTTATGACTTTCTTAATAATCTTATGTAAGAGGCTTATCACACAAGTTACAAGGTTGTTCTTTTATTTTTCTCTTATACCTTTGTTTAGATATGTTGCAATGGTTTAAAACTGCATTACTATGTATCAGCCATTACCTTTTAGTGCATCTTTTATGTATTTGACACTGACAGACATTTTCACTGCAATGTTTTCATATAAATTTATTAATTACTCAAGTAGTCTTTGAGGTTGTCCCAGACATCGACCTGTGAGTTAATGGTGAAATTTCATTTACAGCAGGCTGAGAGCTCTTGAAAATTTATGGGATGATCAAGTTTGTTTCTGGTGTGAGTGTGTTTATGACATGTAAAGGTAACTGAAGTCTACATATAAAAGAATCAGCATCAGAATTGGTGGATATTTGTATAACCTAAATAAATCCTGGGGCCCCATGTGGTTCAATCTTAAGATAGCATCACAAGTGAAATAATTAAAGAATAATTCTAAATTTTAGTTTTACCTCTCCAAGAATTTTGAAAATTATTTTATGCATAGCAACAGTCCTTAAAATCGCCTGTTATCTTTCTTCTTCCTGGTGATCTTTCTCTCTGCACTCTGCTCAGAAGCCAGGTACTCTCTCTCTCTCTTAATCATTTACCCTTAAATAGCTATGGTAGTTCTATTAAGTCTGCAGCCTTAATTTTTTTTTTTTTTTTTTTTAGTTTACGCCTACCTTTCTAAAAAAATCTTTTTCTTTTTTTTTGAAAGTGGATGAAGGGAAAAGGCTAAAAAAAATAAGTTTGTGGGGAAATGGAAAGCTTGGAACACTAACATTTTAACAAAATTTGCCCTTAATTTATTTAAATATTGATTATATACAATTCTTATTAAATTCATTGTTAGAACCAAGCTTGGAGTAAAGAATTATGAATTCCTTTGAATACAAACTTCATATTCAGAATGAATTTAATAAATAGAAGTAGTAGAAGCCAAAAATAATGGGATTTATTAATTTAGAACAAATCTAGAGTAGACTATCAGAAAAAATCCAGCAGATCACATGATTGTAACATAGCTAGTGAACAAATATGCACCCTCAGGGAAAATGATCAGGGGGTCATAGGGGACAATGAATAAAAAGGCAGCTATGTAGCACTAATGAAGAGCAAGCTGAATTCAGACATAAATCAAGAAAATGAAAAACATTTTCTTTATTTCATATTAAACCTGTATAGACATGTCTAGTTCTTGTACTGATTTTAAAAGGATTCAGAAAAATTTCAACTAAGTTTGGAAGATAGTCACAAATATGATTAATTATATATGAAAGGAAAAAGCCAAAAGTGTGATTTTTATGAGAAGAAAACCATTAGCTATCTTTGCATTTTCACTTGTGGCATTAAGAAAGAATTGATTTATATAATAGTGAAGCATATTTGGTTAGTCAATGGGGAAAATTATCACATGACATTAAATGGCAGAAAAGTTTTTTAAAAAATAGAAAATGTGTTTAATCACATTTTGGGGAAGTCTTAGGAAACAGGTTTTATCATTGGGCCTTTACAACTGTGGAGGCAGGAAAAAGAATGTTGTGGATTTATGTGTGTAGGGTTTTTTCCTGCCCTAGAGTCAATGATTTTATGAAATACCTAAGAAAATCTATTCCCCAGGATTGCATAAAATGCCTTCATTCCTCTTTGTTGGTATACATGATTTATTTCTTATTTCTGGAACTTACTACTTCTGCTTTTCATCAAAATTTTAATCAGTTACCTAATCAATAAACTTTTCTCCTGTTTGTCTCATTTAACTTTTGGCCAAATCAGAATGGGTGAATAAGATTCTACTAAACACTATAGTATGCCTTTGTATTATTTACAAGGTATTTGCTAAGCTCTGTATTTCCTTGGAGAGAGTTAACATTTTCCAACAAAATTATATTAAATCATAAGTGCTCTTGCCCTATTTTGAAATCAGTGGTGTGTCTTTAAGATATATATCCAAGCTCTATTTTTCACTGCTATTTCTCCCTCTTGATGACCAGAAATACTTACATGCATACTTGCCTTAACCCTAGTGTTTCAGGATTGAGGTAGACTGTAAATTAACTTGATTTCTTAGAAATATGCAACAATCATGTACTCTACCCAGAGCTCTCCTATAGTTAGTTACCTGCCTTGGACAAGAAGAGAAGGATGAACACTGTGTCGTTCTCTGTTGCTTATCATGGTGTGCTTGCGTCTTTCATTCACGCAGAGAAAAAGAAATTCATGAAAGGTTTTCCTTCATTTCATTTCAAACAAGTATAGGATTTTTACTATGCTTGCAAGAAATTATATGCAGTCCATTTGGGGAAGCAGCCTGTGCTACCAATAGGTAGGTTTTCTAGTTATAAAGGTGTCCCTGATGTTAGTTAGCCTTTTAAATTTCACTTTGGGAGCAAATGCTCAAAAGGTTCAAAATCCAGCACCAGAACACATAGACTGAAGGAACGTTCTTCTGATTGCTTTAGAGGGCAAAGTCTTGCCAAGACATGCAAGTCTCTTTTGGTTAGGATCATAGAAATGATAATTTTGTCTCTAGGTGGCATGTATAAGAAACTATTTAGAGTGGTGGAAGGTCTCTCTCTGGCTGTGTTTTAATTTAGCATTTTTCTACAAGATAGATTTGTATCTTGATATTGTTGGAACATAGTAAGGTGCTTATTTCAATTCTCTTTTATGAGGAAAAAACCTGTCTTATAAGACTTTCCATCCTCTGGAACCACCTGAATGCCTCAGTCAGCTTCATTTCAGCCCTAAAGTCAGAAGGAATTCTCTCTGGTTCCCCTTTTTAGCTTGTGGTTCCCAGTCCTAACTCACCTTCACATTGCCTGGGGAGTTTTTAAACTCCATTCCTATGTGAATTATAAACCATATTCCTTTCTTTCTGACTTTCTGCAGACAGACCTGATGCACAGCCCTGCCGTGGAATGCCTCACCACAGGACACTCAAATGCAAATAAATCTTTGGTATATCTATGATAAATTATATCTACCTGATATATCAGAAAGATGCCTGGTAGATTTGACCAGTCTGGAGAGAGGTACTTCTATAGAGAACCATGTCTTCCCAGCTGGAATGAACAGCAGAGTAATATGGGTACTCCTCTGCTCCTAAACCACAGGACTATGTGTAATATCTTTTGGATAGCTTAAGCTAATGATTTCTCCTTTAGATATCTTGCCCACATTAACTTGAATGGTCACACCTTCATCTTATGTGGACTTTCATTTTTTAAAGGCCTATCTCCTTTGCCTAGCAAGGAAGTATATATATAAACTAATTTAATTTCTCTAGGTTCTTTAATAGGCTTAAGTAACTTTCTTATCTGCTATTTGAATATCAAAAATGTTTTAAATATAAAAAATACCACATATACCTTGAGAAGAAGCCTATGGGTCCTTGGCTGCCTAGTTGATAAAATATCTCAGGTTATGAAAAGTGTTAGCAATGTGTGAATGAAAGAGCATGTGTTGGGGTGTCATTTGGGCTAAGCTAGAAAAGAAGTCACACTCTGAGTTCTTTCTTTTTTTTTTCTGGTGGGAGATCAATACTGTCTAGACATGGTCTCATTAGGACTTTACATTGACTAAGGCAGACTCGGACAACAGTGGGACTGTTGGTGAGATATTTGTGTTACTCATTATTACAGAGAACTCCAGATTCACTGGTGTCAATTCTGTGCATTCCAGCATCCTTTTACTCAACCGTAGGGTTGTCTGTGAGGGCAGGATATGCCCACCCGTGACTTTGTCAAGATTCTGAAGCCTACAAAGTTTTGGGAACTACTCTCTAGGATGTCCTAACATGCTTGGTGACAGTTGTGTAGGCCCTCGGCGTGTCCTTGGAGCACTGGAATTCCCTATGGTCTTCAAAACATAAAAACAGAGATAGTAGCTCAACTCACATCTAAAGGCCTCAGCCTATCCCTGACAGCCAGAAACTTTTCTGACATATAGCCTGCCCATTAATTTCTGCAAATAACATCTTCATGTGTGGAAATGTTACAGTAATTTTTTAAAAAATATTTAGTAGCCTTCTCAGTTCTAAGACATTTTTGTCCATTTGAATTTTTTTTTAAATTGAGGAACTTTATATTTCCTTACCTAGGACCAAAACTTAAAAGCCCTGCATCCTTTCTGTTAGGCATTCAGACTGCTAGATATGCTGCTCTGCATGGAATCTTAAATCCTTCATTTGCGGTTACTTGTTGGCATTTTGCAAGGAACTGAAGCAATGTCTGAGCCACTAGAGGCCAGAGGTGGCCCAGTCCGACCAGGTTTCTGACAGTGAAATAAATATCTGTTATTTGTCCAGTGTCTTCACTTTTCAACTTTGGGCAAGATGAGCATAGACATTGAGAAATAATGCTGATTATACAAAGGATTGCTCATGATAAAAGATCTCTTTCTGGGAATTTAAGTGTTCTGGTAGATTAGCATTATTGATTATTTATTCTCTTTCCACATAGTCTACAGATGATTTTAGAATCCTGAAACTATCATTCTCCCTTGTCTAGTGTAATTACCAGAACAGGGAATAATCTAATTAAAAGACAACAAGGATGCATTCTAATTGTTCTAATAAATTATGTTAACACACAGTGCATGCCATTATTTTCAACAGGAATTTATTTAACAGATTGACAGCTTGTCCTTTACTGCCACAATCTTAAATTTCACTTCTTCTAAACAAGACAACTTACAATAGGGTAGTTAAATATTCAGAAATCTGTTGGATTGGTAAGAGAATCTAAAGATCCATGTGGTACATACAGATGAAGAATTGGATTTTGGGTTCTCCAGATAAAATAATGACCCAAAACAGAAGAGGGTAAAATAAAGAGGAAGAGAGTCTAAAGGAAAAATCAAAAACAGACTGTTGCAATGAGGTAATAAACTTTTCATTTGCTTTTCTATTATCAAACAAAATGTACATGATAAGATGATACAAACTCATATAATTACATTTGCTTAATTTTGGACATTTTACACAAATCAGTTAGACACCACATTGCACACTGCATATATGAGATGGTGCCTTCAGTAAAGTCATGTCATGATACGGGCAAAAAATTCATTCATTACTGATAGGCCATATGTTTTTAACAGAAAACGTCAGTCTCCTTGCTTATTTGAGTATAATTTGTCACATAATTATATGAGAAAACCCTCAAGGCAATACAGAAAAAGATGTCAAGAAGAATGTGGAGAGAAAATAAAATCTATGTAAAGAATGAAGGAAAGTGTACAATCAATTCTAAATAAACACAGACATTATTTACCTATTTCAGACAGGCAGATTCCCAGGTTGGCTTATGTTATTGTCCTTGATATAACAACCTTTGACATTTAATTAACAAGTTTACAGGTAGGTAGGGATCTTTCTTACAAGGAAAATTGGGGACTTTGTGGGAATAACTTTTTGCCTCTGCAGAATTGATTCATTCACATGTCAAGTTCATCACAGAATATGGGGCTGGCAAACATGTGGACTGTAGTTCATATTCCTAAAGCCCACTTATTTTAGAACAGCAGTCATAGAGAGAGAACAGAAAACAAAAGATACATCATGAAAGACATGCAAATTAGAAGAAAAATCGTCTTTAGTAGCAAAGGAATGCCTCCCAATTTCCTCCCTATCTGCATATATCCTGGCCTACCTGGGTGAGGATTTTTGGCTCCTTCCTCACAGTCTATTATATTCTAGTTCACACCTTCATTTCTGATGGGCAATGTTCATGCTTATTTTTCTGTTTTTAAAAATGTGTCATTTTTTTCAAGGCCTTTAGGCTCTGAAGATATCTTTCCTCAAAAGAGAACTGAGTGCTAGAGAGCTAGCTCCTCATGGAGCTGAAGGACCCTCATCACCGGGTCTAAATAAGATCAAGTCCCCTCTAAGAGGCAGCATGAAGGTGGCATGCATTTTTTTTTTAAAAAAATAGTTGGACTGTAAAGGAAATAAAGAGGTAGTTAAATAAGCCCTTATGTTATCACATAGACACTTTTTATTCTTCTGTTTATTTTTTCTGTGTTTTTCTGAAATTACTTTTCACCAGAAGTGCGATAGCAGTTATGTAAATGCAGAAATCCATTCCATTTCATTTCTAGAACCAACTCTAGATGCTTCTAAGGGGGTGGGGTGGTCTGTGTGGCTGGGCAGAGGGTCAGCATAATAAATGGGAGAGGGAAAGGGATGACAAATGAGCAGCAGTCTCTGGAGGTCTTTGGGGACTGGGCATTTCTGGGGCATAGAATGTGAACTTGACATCCTGTATGTAAATCTGATGTATTTTTTTTTCCTCAGCCACTGGCACTGGAAAATTTTCATTTAGTAAATAATGCAAAATGTACATTAAGAAATGTTAATGTTTTGACAGACAGTGACAAATGCCAGAGAATCGAAAGCGACAGGAAAACTGAAGCACTTCACTGAATGTGCTGCCATCTAGCCATTATCTCATTGCATGCTGCTTCACTCCCCGGTCACAGAGACACTGAAGTCATTCAGCAGGCAGGATGGAGTGTGTGTAAAATGGAGTGTAGAAGGCAGGGAATTGGCTGAGTCTTTTACTTTTATTGGCCATTAACGCATCCTACCAGTCCATAAACTAAATTTTGATGCATATTAGACTAAAGATAATGTTAATAATTCATGGAAAAGCTACTTTAAAAAGAGTGTTATAGTAGCAATCATTGCTTTAAATATTACACTCCCATTTTCCTCTGTTCAGTAGCTCCTTGTGGTACACAGGATAAGGCCCTCTAGCCCGGCATCCATCCCTTACTTGTCTTTTCTATTGCATCTCTTGCTTGTTCCAATGGATGTTCTATACCTCAGCCAGGCATTCAGTCTCACAGATTCTCAAATGTACCATCTTTTCTGCTTTTTTCAGGGCTTTCGTGCAGGGTTCCCCTTCTACCTGGGAACTACTTTTACTACCTAACTTTCAGAACCTGGTTCACACATCTCTGAGAAGTTTCCACTGATTCTCTTAAGCAGTGCTGATTCTCTCTGTGTGTCAGCATTGTGACAAGTACATACCTGCATTTTTGCATTTATCACACATTATTGTAATTATTTTTCACATGTTTATTTTTTCTGCCAGAATCAGAGTTTCTTGTAGCCTGGTGGCATTTAAATTCAATAGGATCCAGTTTATTGTATATATTTTTAGCTCTTCCTACATGTATTATTTTTGAGTTTCTGCTGAGACTCAGGAACTTAAAACTTTCAAAGACCTGAATGCAAATAACAATCAACAGTCAAGCCGGTATCCTATAGCCCGTGAAAATATCCCCAGGAATAAAGGGGAAGTCAAAATATTCTCAGATGAAGGAAAAGTAAAAGAATTTGTTGTCAGCAAACCTGCCCTAAAGGAATGGCTAAAGAAATTTATCTATCAAGGTTGCAGTAAGTAAGGTGTAATTGCATCACTGCACTCTCCAGCCTGGATGACACAGTGAGACTCTGTCCCTAGAGAAAAGGAAAGAAAGAAAGTTATCTAATTGCAAAGAAAGCAATTAAAAATGGATCTCTTCAACATCAGGAAGGAAGAAAAAAACATAGCAAAAACATTTATATTCTTGAGAGCTCTAAATTATGTTTGAAGGTTGGAGCAAAAATTGCAACATTCTGATGTGGATGTAAATGCATGTAGAGGAAGTATTTAAGATAATTATAAATGGGGAAGATAAAGGGATGCAAAGTGGGGGGTAGGGTTTCTATATGTTACTCAAACTGGTAAAATGACACCAGTAAGCTGTTTAGTTATAAATATATAATGTAATACCTAGAGAAACTATTAAAAAATTATATACAGAAATGCACTGAAAGACACTTTAGATAAATCAAAACAGAATTCCAAAAGGTGTTCAAATAGCTTATAAGAAGTCTGGGAAAAGAAAATAGAAAAACACAAAGAGAACAAACAGGAAACAAAAAATAAACTGGCAGTGTAAATTCTAAAATATCAATAATTACATTAAAGTTAAATGGTCTAAATATACTACTTATAATACAGAGAATAGATTAGCAGAATTATTTAAAAAACATGACCCAACTATATACTGTCTATGAGAGGCTCACTTTCAATATAACAATAGAGGAAAGGAAAATGATGGGAAAAGATGTATCATGCAATCTTTAATCAAAGGAAAACAAGAGTAGCTGGTTCTTTGAAAAGGTTAATAAAGTTGACAATCTAGCAAGACTGACAAAGAAAAGAGAAAAGACACAAATTACCAATATTGTAACTAGGCAGCTTAACTTCCAAATGCATTTTAAAACATTTTTTTCTCTTCTCTTGGTTTTCAAGATACAACCTTGAAAAACTGCAGAAGCCTTTTCCTCAGCCTAAAAAATAGACTCCACATCTCTCCTTTTTGCAGCATATATACTCCTTTCACATTTGTCTAACTATATACTAGTATCTAATTATTGTGCCTTCTTAGAAGTTCCAGGGGCTAATCTTGACACGGGCAGACTAAGCTTGGAGACCCAGCTGCAAAATTCCAGAGATTACTTTAAGGTGGCTAGTTAGAAACCTGGCCATTGCTGCTCAGGAACTTAAAGCATTCGAAGTCCTGAACGAAATAATAATCAACAATCAAACCAATATCCTACAGCCAGTGAAAATATCCTCAGGAATAAAGGGGAAGTCAAGATATTCCCAGATGTCTTGACTCACCATCCAGGTAAACTGAGACCCAAGATAGCTACCAGAACAAGACCCACAGATATTATACTTAGTATAATTCTTGCATGCCTTCCTTATCAAGTTTTCCCTTTTTAAACCCCTGCCTTCCCCCAAAATCAAAGTGATTGGTTTGAGTGGGAATCCGACCATTTCCCCTTTACTAGTTTTGATTAGTAACATGACTTTCTTTCTACCAGACCTCACTCTTGTTAACTGGACTCTGTAAACAGTGGGCATCTGGACCTGCATTTGGTTACAATATCAGGAATGAAAGAGGAGATATCACTACAGACCCTGTAGACATCAAAAGAATAATAAAGAAATGCCATGAACAACTCTACACACATAAATTTGACAACTTAGATGAAATGGGCCACTTCCTCAAAAACACAAATTCCTACCATTCACCTATCATGAAAGAGATAATATTCAAAAGCCCATAACTATTAAAAATTGAATTAATCATTTAAAAAATCCCTGAAAATAAATATTTAGGCCCAGATGGCTTCACTGGAGAATTTTACAAAACATTTAAAGAATTCATAGGAGTTTTATACAATCTCTTCCAGAAAATATGAGAGAACACTTCACAATTCATTTTAGGAAGCTGGTATTACCCAGATATGAAAAAAAAAAGTACAAAAAAGAAAAGTATATACCAATAACCATCAAAAATATAGCACAATAATCCTTAACAAAATATTAACAAATAGAATTCAGGCTATAAGAATTATGTACAATGACAAAATGGAGTCTATTCCAGCAATGCAAGGCTGATTCCACCACTCCTATTCAACATAGTGCAGGAAGTTCTAATCAGTGCAGTAAGGCAAGAAAGGGAAATACAAGGCATACAGATGGAAAGAAAGAAAACTGTTAATATTTGCTGATGACATGATTTTCTACACAGAAAACCCTAAGTGATCTACAAAGATGAAAAAACACAAAACCAACTCTTAAAACTAGTAAGTGGCTGGGTGCAGTGACTGATGACTGTCATCCCAACACGATGGGATGCCAAGGCAGGAGGATTGCTGGAGCCTAGGAGTTCAAGACCAGCCTGGGAAATATGGGGAGACCTCATCTCTCCAACAACAACAACAACAACAACAACAACAACAAACAACAACAACAACAAATGAACCAGGCCTCCTGGTGGTGCATGCCTGTCATCCCAGCTACTTAGGAGGCTGAGGCAGGAGGATTGCTGGAGCTCAGGAGGTTGAGGCTCCAGAAGGTTGTTTTTGTGCCAATACCCGTGTGCCACTGCACTCCAACCTGGGTGGCAGAGTGAGACCCTATCTCAAACAAACAAATGAAAAATTAATAATTGAGTTCATTAAGGTGGCAGGATACGAGATGAACATTTAAATTATCTATTGTATTTCTGCATACTAGCAATGAATCTGTGGACATAAATTTTAAAAATATAGTACAAATTGCCTTAGCTCAAAAATATGAAATACTTATATAAATCCAATAAAACATTTATAGAACTTGTTTGTTGAAAACTGTATAATGTTGATGAAATAAATTTTAAAAATCTAAATAAATGGAGAAAAATATTGTGTTCATGATTTGAAAGTCACAGCATAGTAAAGATACCGATTCTTCCCAAATTGATATACAGGTTTAAAGCAGTTCCTATCAACATCTCAGCATGATTTTTTTTTTCATATATAGATGAGATTATTCTAAAATTTATACAGAAACAAAGGAACTAGAGTAGCTAAAACAATTGAAAAGAAATAATACAGTGGGAGCAATCAGTCTACCCAATTTCAAGACTTATTGCATGGTTACTATGTGGCTATCCATGGAGTGACGGAAACATCGATCAATGGAATAGGGTAAAGAACCCTCAAAATTGACCCAAATAAATGTGCCCAATTGATCATCAACAAATATGCAATTTCTCTCAATAGAGAAAAAAGGTTTTTCAACAAATCTTCCTAGAGCAATTGGCAAAAGGGGAAAGTCAAACTAAGTCTCACACCTTATATGAAAATTAACTCAAAATGTATCATAGACTTAAATGTAAAATATAGAATGTTTAGAAGAAGAAAACATTAGAGAAAAATCTTTGGAATCTCTGGCTAGGGAAAGAGTTCTTAGATTTGACATAAACACAATCCATAATAGGAAAAAAAATGATATATTGGTGCTATATCGGACTATATCAGAATTAAAGCTTTTGCTTTGGCACTGTGAAAGAGTTTTTGGTTTTTTCTTTTTTTTTCCTCCTTTTCTTTTTTAAGACAGGGTCTCACTCAGTTCCCCACGCTGGAGGGCAGTGGCATGATCTCAGCTTACTGCAACTTCTGCCTCCCAGGTTCAAGCGATTCGCCTGCCTCAGCCTCTGGAGTAGCTGGGACTACAGGTGCATGCCACTGTGGCTGGCTAATTTTGTAATTTTTTTCTCCTTTTAGTTCAGACTGGCTTTTGCCATGTTGGCCAGCTCTCAAACTCCTGACCTCAAAGGATCTACCCTCCTCGGCCTCCCAAAATGCTGAGATTACAGGTGTGAGCCACCACGCCCGGCCTAAAACCCTTTTAAGAGAATGAAAAGAATAACTGCAGACTGGAAGAAAATATTTGCCAACTACTTATCTGACAAAGGACGAGTGTTTAGAATATATAAAGAATTTTCAAACTCAACAGTAAAAAATCCAAGCAACTCAATTAGAAAATAGGTAAAAGTCATGGCCAGACATTCTACTGAAGAAGTTATACAGATGGCAAATAAGCACATGAAAAGATGTTCAACAGTATTAGCCATCAGGGAAATGCAAATCAAAGCCACAATGAGTTATCACTACAAACATATTGAAATAGCTAAAATAAAAGATGATGATAACACCAAATTCTGGTGAGGATGCAGAGAAATGGCATTACTGGTGAGAATGTAAAATGTTATAGCCACTCTAGAAAATGGGTTGGCACTTTCTTGGAAAATTAAACATGCACTTATCATACTCCTGGGCATTTATCCCAAGTAAACAAAAGATTATGTTCACACCAAAACCCATACATGAATTTTCATAGAGCTTTATCTGTAATAGCCCCAAACTGGACACAACTCAGGTGTCCTTTATTGGGTGAATGGTTAAGCAAACTGTGGTCCATCCATACCGTTGAATACTACTCAGCAATGAACTATTAATACATGCAACTACTAGACTGAATCTTCAGTGAATAGATTAAAAGGGGGGAAAAAACAATACCAAAAGATTACACACTGTATGACTCCACTTGTATAACATTTTTGAAATGAAAAAATTATATAAATGGAGTACAGATTTGTGGTTAAAGCTTAAGAAGGGGTGGAGTGGAAGGAAAGTGGGTGTGGCTATTAAAGAGCAGTAAGAGGATCCCTGTGATGGACACATTCTGCGTTTTGGCTGGGTCATTGTCAATATCCTGGTTGTGTTACTGTGTAATAGTTTTCCAAGATGTTACTATTGAAGAGAATGGGATAAAGTGTATAGGGACCCTCTCTGTATTTTTTCTTACAACCCTCATGTGAGTCTACAATTATATCTACAAGCTTTATATATCTACAAGCTTTATATCTCATGTATATCTCATGTACACATGGGAGATACCCAGAGATATGAATAAATCTCAAATAGGTGGCTTTGAGTCTATAATTATCTCAAATTTAAAAAATGTTAATTAAGAAAGGGGAGGGGAGTAGGAACAAAAATAATAGAGGAGAAGATCACAGAATATAATTGTAGAAGCTGCCTTAAAAGGCCAGGAACTGATTTAAAAGTGCGTAGAAACTGTAAAATCTAAACTGAGATTCTAGAAAGCATCAGGAATTTGTGGCACTGTAAATGTATGAAAGTGGGAATGAAGGAGTATTAAAATAACATTGAAAGAATAACAAATAATTACTAATCATTACCCAGAGTTTTTGCTCAACCCGAATAGCCTGGGAACTGCCTCTCCCACCTGCCTCTCTCCCTACTTCCCCAGGAGGAAGACTGGAGGGGTTGGACCAGCTACAGGGAGTGTGACTGGGGTCACCATGCATAGCTGAGGATGGGTATAATAATGACAATGGGGGCTTAAGTGAAAGACAATATGATGGGGCTTCTGCTCTTTCCCACACTGAAATCTCAGAACAATGGCACACAGGCTTATACCCCTAAGGCAGGAGATTGAAAGACATCTTTCTGGGGAATTTGACCAGCCCAAGGAAAGAGACCCATAAATACCAGCAACCAGGGCTTTTCTAAGCCAATCTGTCTAGAACTGTGTTGTCTAATATGGTAGCCACTAGCAACATATACGGCTACTGAGCATTCAGACCAATCAGGTTAGTCTGATTTGAGATGGGCCTTAAACGTCAAGTGCACTCTGAATTTTGAATGCTTAGCATAAAATATCGTATTAACTTTTATTAATATGTTGAAATAACATTTTCGATGTATTGGGTTAAGTAAAAGCTATTATTAAAATAGTTTTAAAAATGAGTTAAGAGACTGAATTTCTTCCATATTCAAAACAGCAAAAACAATTTTTATGGTGCCTCAGTGCTTTCTTTTATTAATTGATCTAAAGCAGCACAGTTTCAACACAAAGGGAGTGATTAGCCAGGCAGGAGAAAAAATAGTGTGACCACATATATCTGACATACGTGATGTATCTCTTTCTTGCTGGTTTCTATTGAAGTTGTTTTTTTTAAAGACACAATCTGGCTGAATGACAGTAGGCAGGCTATCTGGGCATCCCTATGTATTTCATCCTCCCAAGTTTATGTTAAATTTGTCACGTTGGGTGAGAGTGACACAGCCATTGGGCATAGCAAGGAGGTTCTTTATGTATCATTTGGAGTGCATCCGATATGTTTTGGGTTGTCCAGTGAGTCATTCTGTCTGGATCAGAATCCAAGATCTGCAACTTAGTAACTGTGATTTAGGTCAAGTAATTTAACTCTCTTTGCCTCTGTTTCCTCATTGGTAAAACAGGAATCAAAATAATAGAACTCTTTTTTGTATTCTTATACAATTAGATAAAAAGTACAAAATAATAGTACTTTTAAGGTCATCGTGAAGATTGCATCCTTTAACGTGGGGAAAACAATGCTTAGATGGTGCCCAGCACATAGTGAGCATTATGTAAATGCTGCCTATTATTATTATTATTATTACTATTATTACTTGGGGCTAAGGACTCTAGTATTATCTCTGATCCTTAGGCCAGCTTGTAAGGTAAGTAGTGTTGTTATCTAAGATTCTGAGGCTTAGAGAAGAAGCTGCTCAACTGAGCTACAAAGTCACTTCAAAACCTGAGTTTTTTTCCATTATACAATCGTGTCTCATAAATCTTAGTGCCCTATTGCTGAAAGAAGCCTTTTAGATCACCCTAAGAGGTTTCTGAACTTGTCTGCAGAGTGAGTGGTTGAGGGTTGGGCTCTGGGGTCCAAAAATATCGTGTTTGAATCCTAACCCATCACTCAGAGCAGCTGGGTGGTCTTGGACAAGCTCTTGAACTGCTTTTCTCTAATGTGGTGTCTTCCTCATAGGTTGTTAGGATGATTAAATTAGATAATATATGAAAAGTTCTTGGCATACTAAGTGCTCCATAATTGTTATTTTTTATGATTATGGTTTTATTGTAAATATGAACTAAGTCTGAAGCTAGTTAGTGGCAGAGGTACAACTGGAACTCTGGCAGGTCTTTTTATTCACTGCTCTCTCTTCTCCATTTTGCTATCTAATTGGCTAGTTTTCATTCATCCTTTTAGAGTCTACATTTATAAAGTCAGGGTTGTTAGTGAAGATTTTAGAAGAACATTTTCCAAGAGTTTTTTTGAACTGCCAAGTCCAGAGATTTACGATGTACCTTGGTGCTGAAGTAATTGGCTCTTAGTCTTGCATTATAAGAAGTTCTCTTTCAGCATATAAGGTTGAGAACCATGAGAAGAACTCTCACATTTTAGTAATTGCTTTATGGAATAACTTACCTCCTAAAAACATATGTTTTGCAGCTTCAATTCATCCCTTTCCTTTCTGTGCCATTTTGAGAATCTCCTCATTATATATAATCACAATCTTCTGTTCTGAGTTTCTCCTTTTAACTATTTCCTCAAGTGCCATCACTTAATAATATTTTCCTTTCTGTTTATCAACTAGTTGGGGAAGTGGTATACTTGTTAGCACTGATCAGTTTCTTAGGGAAATACAGAAATAATTTAACCTTAAAGATTTTCTATCTGTCATAGAATCTGTCATAAAAGATGCCTGAAGCAAGCTGTGCACTATTTACTGCCGTTATATCATACCTACACACAGTTCACAATCAGAGATTAATTCAGAAATTATCATTACTATGTTAAGCTAAGGACAAGGATGAGATGTTTTAATACCTCCATAAATGCAACATTTGTTGTTTTGTGTGTGTGTGTGAATTGGATTGCTTTGACTGTGAACAAGACAGATCTCTACTTTGCTCAAATATCGGTAAAGTAGGTGTCTTCCAAATTTCTTCTAAATTGATTTCTCCTCTTCCTGATAGTTAACCAGATAGACCATATTATAGCTTTTTGCTCTCCTATTGTGGAAGAAACCAAATGACTAATAGTTTTTCCAAAATAACTGAGAGAACATTAGGATGTGGAATTGCAAATATATTTCCATTTTGTCATGAAGAAGTTTAATATTTTTCCCTGTTACTTAGACATTAATTAAAACAGTGACATTTCTCTACTTTTACTAGCACCAGAGTAAGAAAAGTAAATAGTTCGTTATAAGAATCTTATTCCCTGAGAGAAATCTCTAATAGTACCTTATAGTTCACTTACCACTCTCTTCTTTTGGTTTATATGGTTCTTCTGTTTGACTATTGGGCTGCTTTACAGTGAAAATCATGTTTTGATGATTTTCAGCTGCTTTTTTTAGTTCTTTCCTCTCAACCTGGAGATTAGAGAAAAGTAAGTGTAGGGAACGAAAAGTAATTTTCTCTTTACCCTTTGTGGTTGTTAGGTTGGGATAGACCCCGTAACAAGAGAAAAACAAACAGAAGTTAAAAATGTGTATATCTCATGTACACATGGGAGATACCCAGAGATATGAATAAATCTCAGTGAGGTGGCTTTGAATTCAGGCTCAAATACCATTGTCCACTGAAACAAAAAAAAGAAGGGTATGGGGGATAGTCCAGTTGTGGACTATTGTGGAGGGATGCCCAGGAAAAGTATGGTAAACATGGGTAAGGTTTGTTATGCAGATTTAAGTTGGTGTCTTCTCCATTGGTAACAGTCTCTAGTGATTTGGTCATCCTTCTCTTCCTGGTACAGAAAGGGAGACACCCTTACGAATAGAGATTTTGTAAATTCCTTTTACAAAAAGGTAACTTCCATTCTGTTTTCAGATCTTCTTCTCTAGCTGCAGTCTCTCAAAATAATCAGCTCAAAATAATCCTTATGCTAAAGAAGCATGTTCGGGGAGGCATATTCTGGTCTACCAAGTTTCAATTCTTCCCTCCTTATAATGGAGCCCAAGTTGAGCCAGGCAAGCTTTATATTCTTCATTCATCTGATAATCAGAAGTTATTAAATGCTTTCCATCAAGCACCACGTTAGGTACCACGAATACTACAAAAAGCACATTGGACAATTCCCAGATCTCACGAAACTTGAGATCTCCTTTCCTTGTTTTCTTTTTCTTTTTTCTCCTCTTCTAATAACTTTCCAAATAATTTGAGGCTGTTTACTAAATTAAAGATAGTCTACAAATAATAGAACAATTAATCATGAAAGAGAAACATGACCATCTTTAGTAGCAGAAGTTGGTAGGCCCATGGAATAAACCAAACTTGGTTGTAGGTATCCAGCAACTAAGAAGAAAGGGAATTATTTGACTTGTGTAACATTCCTTGTCTGACCAGAGAAAGCATTCCAGTTTTTCCATGCAGGTGAAATCTCTCTGTGATCAAAAGCAAAGGGGGTAATTTGTTGGTTACAAAGTAAATATTGACTTTCAAACACAGGAGTAGGTGTTGGGAGGTAAGGGTGCAGGCATAGATCTTAACTGTCTTTACTATTGTGTTTCTAGATTTGACTCAGTGCCTGACTCATAGTAGGTGCCTGTCACATAGTTGTTAGAGTTCATTGAACTATTCAGTAGATCATTTTGCACTGACTTTTGATAACAATGATAAAGTGCTGTATACTCCATGCCTTTGAATACTGTTGTGTCTCTCTCAAGAAAGCCATCCTTCCATCCCGTGTTCTCCTCCTTCTCATCCTTCAGGTCTCAGGTTTAATTTAAGTTCCTTTGTTTTAGTATCTCTTAGAGTGATCTGCTCCTTTGTTTTTTCTTGTTTTGTTTTATTTTTGAGACAGTGTTTCACTCTTGTTGCTCAGGCTGAAGTGCAATGGCATGATCTCGGCTCACTGCAACCTCCGCCTCCTGGGTTCAAATGATTCTCCTGCCTCAGCCTCCCGAGTGGTTGGGATTACAGGCACCCGCCACCATGCCTGGCTAATTTTTCTATTTTTAGTAGAGACGGGGTTTTGCCATGTTGGCCAGGCTGGTCTCCAACTCCTGACTTCAGGTGATCTGCCCACCTCACCTCTCAAAGTGCTGGGATTATAGGTATGAGCCACCATGCCTAGCCTGCTCCTTTCTTTTAGAGCTGTTCCCTGAGTTTCAAAGATTTCACTTCCTATGGGAGCCTTTGACTCATGCCCATCTCCTCCAATAGCTTCCAGGAGGATTAGATCACATTTGTACCCTAGCCTCTAGCATTGTGCCTGGCACTTGTTATACTTACAAAAACTTTGTTAAATGAACAAAAGTAATTAATTACTAAACAATGTAGTGAGTTGTGTTTTAATGAGCTTTGAATGAAAATTGAATAATGGATTACAATGAAAGTAAGGTTAAACATAATAATAATGATGGCAATGATAATGATGATAAAAAAGGTGAATTCTAATCATGTGCTGGGTTCTTTACATAAATTATCTCACTGAATCCCCCTAACAACTTAATGAGGAAGCCAAAGTTATTATCCTCATTTTACCAAACAGGAAAATGAGCATGGAGAAGACAGATGATTACTTGGGTGCAATCATGCAACTGTTTGGTTGATAGAGCCCAGGATTCAAACCCATGTCCTTCACCACTAAGCAAAATATATCTCTATGCTATTTTGCTAAAGCATTCTCAAGTCCACAATCTGGAGGAACAGAATTATCTGTCCTCATGTGTCCTAAGTAGTGTGACAAGTTACCCTGTGACAACCCAAAGTAGCAACAGTCCCCCCATCATTTCACAGTGAGGCTTCAGGCTTGTTTCTGTCCAGGAACAGAAAATATAGCACCAGAGGCCATATGTTCTTTCCTTTCCCTATCAGCGGGGCTGGAGAGAGATGTTCTTATCACCCATCCCGTTTTAGTGCACAGCCCCCTAGCTGAACGCCCTTTGCTGCAGTTCCATTTATAAGGAGTATCACATACTTCATTTGTTCAATTGAAAACCCGATGTTTATTGCAATGCAGAGCAGCCACATTATTATAAGAACTTACTCAGACAAATTAAATGATTCAGTGTAGTAGCTCTGAAAAGTCTAATTTCCATGCGTGGAATCATGTTTATTGACACTCAAATTCAAAGGTGCAAAATAGCATATTTACATTGGTAACTTATTCATAACATTCCTTTACTACCTTGCTCTTTTTATTGTTAGAAACCAATCCAAATCCCATTTTTAGGATGACACACACAAAAAGATGATATTGAACTATTGTAACTGTGATGGAGGCCAAACAGTGAGAGCAAATCCAGCATTTTGCTGGTACTTCCTGCCTTCCAGTTTCATGTATTGGGATTTGGGGATGGCCAGATTTTTCTTTAAAGGTTTGGTTGTTTCTTTTTAAACATACAATATTGACCCAGGAGGAAGCATTCAGGTCACTTTGGGCTTTCACTTCATGATTACTGAACTTTTCTGCAAGCTTTATTTGCTTCACAGACTCTCTCCAGGAAGAGAAGGAACATTTTTCACAATTCTAGCCCCTTTCAAGAATGACCTCCTTGGCTCAGAGGATCTTGCAGTTATTAGCAGCACAAATGAATTATCCTAAAGCAAACTCTTTTCTTTTTTAAGAAAAGATTTCATTTTGTGGGGGGAAAACCTAATCTCAAGTCCTAGAACATGGAAGGTTAACGACCAACTTGCTTTAAGGAGAGAAATATGACAAGCAAAATTGCCAAGTCTGCTGAAGTACTAATCAAGCATATTGTTCCCTTGATTCTAGAAAATTGCAATGTGCTTTTAAAAAGGTTGAAAAGATGTTCGTGTTGTATTCTTGGTTTACTTTGTCTGTAAATGTGTGTTCCTGTGTCCTGTAGTGTTGGTGGTTCCAGGGCCAGCGAGGAGATGGTGAAGACCATGCTGCTTGTGGTGTTCTGGTGTTCCCCTGGCAGAGAGCTCCTTGTCAATCCAAATGACAGATGGTTCCCTCTGCTGACTGAACTGAAATTCAGCCCTCCATGCTGAGACAGTCTGGGAGGAATCACAAATGGTTTCACTGATTATTAAAACATAGTTTTGAGTTTCATCCGTAAAAAACTAACCTCGACCAGCCTGACCAACATAGTGAAACCTCGTGTCTACTAAAAATACAAAATTAGTTGGGCGTGGTGGTGCGCGCCTGTAATCCCAGCTACTTGGGAGGCTGAGGCAGGAGAATCACTTGAAACTGGGAGGCAGAGATTGTAGTGAGCCGAGATTGTGCCATTGCACTGCAGCCTGGGCAACAAGAGCGAAACTCCGTCTCAAAAAAAAAATAAAAAACAAACAAACAAACAAAGAAAAAAACTAACCTCATCTATCCCCATGTATGATTAGCTTAAGTGCAGTCCAGAACTGGTAACTCCCTTCCTTCCTTCGTTCCTTCCTTCCTTCCTTCCATCTTTCCTTCCTTCCTTCCTTCCTTCCTTCCATCCCCTCTTCCCTCCCTCCCTCCCTCCCTCCCTTTCCTCCTTCCTTTACTCTCAGAAAGCAAAAAAGTACAGATGAGCACAAAAAGTAGTATAATGATCATCTGTATGCTCACTATCCCAAAACAAGTATCTGTTTTTGTTTTTGTCAGATTTGTTTCCAGTGTTTTTTCCTTTTTAAAGAAGTTATTGATAAAACCAAATCATTTTCACCAATAATGTCCTGTCCTTCCCTCCACCCTCCACTTTCTTTGCTGCCTCTACCCCCTGCCCAAAATTCCCTACCATAATGGGATGTATTTGACTAGTCCATTGTTTATACTTTTACATACATATATGTGAATCCACAGCAGCAGTCCCCAACTTTTTGGCACCAGGGACAGGTTTTGTGGAAGACAATTTTTCCATGGATGGGGAGTGGGGGATATGGTTTTGGGATGAAACGGTTCCACCTCAGATCGTCGAGCATTAGGGTCTCATCATAAGAAGCAAGCAGCCTAGATCCCTCGCATGCACAGTTCACAATAGGGTTCCTGCTCTTATGAGAACCTAATGTCCCCGCTGACCTGACAGGAGGTGGCGCTCAGGCGGTAGTGCTTGCTTGCCTGCCACTCACCTCCTGCTGTGTGGCCTGTTTCCTAAGAGGCCACAGACTGGTACTGGTCTGCTGCCTGGGGGTCGGGGACCCTGATCTACAATGAATACATACTATTGTGTTTGTATGTTTAACATTTTCCTTTGTGTTGCTTTTCTGCCCATGACATTTATGAAATATCCACACTGATGCCTATAAAACCAATCTATGCTTTTTAACAGCCATAGGTCCTTTAATCGTATAAATATAGCATATTTTATTTACTCATTTGCCTTTAAGGGTGACTTTTAGGTCATTTCCAAGTTTTGTTATACTGAAAAAGGTGCTGCAATAATTATTTTAGTATATATCTCCTTATATGTATGTTTCTTAGCCCTGGTATACCCCACAAGAAGAGTCACTATGCCATGGCATATGTGTAATGTCACTTTTGATAATACAGTAAAATTGCTCAATAGAATAATATACCAATTCATGATTCTACTGGAATAAATTAGAATAAAATGCTATTTTTTTATTGTATCTTGGACAACACTGAATTGTGTCAGTCTTTTTCATATTAACTAGTCTGACAGAAATAAAGTAGAATCCTATTATTTTCATTTGCATTTTCCTCATGTTTAGTGACAGTATTAGTTGGTTTTCATGCTGCTGATAAAGACATACTAGAGACTGGGCAATTTACAACAGAAAGAAGTTTAATGGACTCACAGTTCCACATAGCTGAGGAGGCCTCACAATCATGGCGGAAGGCAAGGAGGAGCAAGTCACATCTTACATGGATGGCAGCAGGCAGATAGAGAGCTTGTGCAGAGAGATTTCCGTTTTTAAAACCATCAGATCTCTTGAGACTTATTCACTCTCATGAGAACAGCATGGAAGAGACCCACCCCCATGATTCAATTATGTCCCACCAGGTTCCTTCCATGACACATGGGAATTGTGGGAATTACAATACAAGGTGAGATTTGGGTGGGGACACAGCCAAACCATATCAGTGAGGTTGAGCTGCTTTTCTTATGTCCATGGTCCATTGTTTCTTCTTTTAATCACTATTTTAAAAAATACTTATTTATTTATCTTTTTCTTTTTGTTGATTTTAGGAGTTCCTTATGTATTCTGGTTACTTATTCCCTGTCTGTTAAATATGTTGCTAATATCTTTGGCTAGTCTGGCATTTGAGAAGATAATTTATTCAGATGATCAGTACAGTTAAATTGTTATGGTTTCTAAGTTAATTCTATGTACTATCAAGAAGTCAGGTATATCTCTATCTGCAATCTATTGCAAATCCTTTTGGATCTGCTTTCAAAATATTTTGCAAAGGGCTGATCAGTTTTCACTATCCTGCGTGCTACCTGGCTAGCACCTTTATTCACCAGGATAACTGCAGGAGCCTCCTAAGTGGCCTTGTTCTTCAGTTTATTCTTACCAAACAGCCAGAGAGAGCTTATTAAAATGTAAGTCAGATCTTGGTTCACTTCTGCTCAGAACTAGGCAATGGCTTCCCACCTTGCTCCAAGTAAAAGCCTAAGTTCTTAGAGTTCTTAGTGGTTCTTAGAGGTCCAGCACCCTCCAGCTCCTTGTCATCACTTTGGCCTGGTTTCCTGCCACTCTCCCCTGGCTATTCCAGCCACACTGGCCTCCCTGCTGTTCTAACATACAAATACGCACCTGCCTGGGATGTTTGTACTTTCTGTTCCCTCTGCCTAGAATTTCTTCATCCAGAGCCATCATCATGGCTGTCTCCTGCACCTCAATTCTTCCCTGAGACATTACCTTTTCAGCGAGATCTTTCCTGATCTCCTTGCTCAAAAATGAAACAATCTCCCCAAACATACTGTATTGATTTCCTAAGGTGGCAGTAATTAAGTACCATATACTGAGTGGCTTAAAACAACAGAAATTTATTGTCTGATAGTTCTGGAGGCTACAAGTCTGAAATCAAAGTGTCACCAGGGCCATGCTCCCTCTGAAATCTGCAGGGGAATCTTTCTTTGCCTCTCCCTAACTTCTGGTGATTTGCCGGCAATCCTTGGCTTGCAGCTACATAACTCCAATCTCGGCCTTTGTCCTCACATGGTGTTCCTTCTCCCCTGTGTCTCTGTGTCTTCATGTGGTCATCCTCTTATATCCAATCATATTGGATTAGAGGCCCGCCCACCAAACTCATTAAACTCTTAATGACTTAATGAAGTCATTAAGTTATGACTTCATCTTAACTTAAATAATTATATCTGTATCAATTCTATTACCAAATAAGGGCACATTCTAAGTACTGAGGGTTAGGACTTCAACATATCCTTTTTCCTGATGGGGAGGGGTTAGGGGAACAGAATTCAACCCATAACACTCACCACCTCCCTTCCTGCTATGTGTTTCTCCAGAGTCCTTAGCACTATTTAAGCAATCATGTATTTTCATGTGTATTTTGTTTGTTTGTCTCCTCTACCAGAAGGTAGGCAGCATCATGGTCCTGATCTGGGACCATTATGTTCACTACTATAGAGAATAGTGCCTGACACCTTAGTAAAATCTCAATAAATATTTGTTAAATGAATGATCATCTGCTTTCAATTACTACATTGAGCTGACCATGTAACATGATGTGGAACAAAATTATTAGATTAAAAAAGGAAACAATTATCTCTAAATGAGATCCTAGGGAATGAATTGGTGTTTATGATATTTTTATTTCAAAGAAGTGTACATGAAGGAAACCCAGAGGTAGAGGTCAGAGCAGTGAGGAACCAGCCAGTTGGGGGATTAGTGCATTGTCATTGAGTGATTTATGGGCAGCAAGGTCTCAACAGCCTCCCTGTCACTTGTCCACTTTGGGGTTATCCCTGCAAGTAAGGTGGGTCATGGGGCTTTCACTTCACCCTAGCATCTAACATGTGCCAGAAACTGTGCTTGGTGCTTTATTCTCATTTAGAAAAAAAAAAAAATCCTCTTCATAAATGTGCCCTTCAAATATTATTATACCCGTTTGATAGAGATGGAAAGTGAGTCTCAGCGAAGTTTAGAAGCGACATAGGACACAGACATAGTAAACACATTACTAGGGTTCCAACTCAGGCCAGTGGGATCAAAAAAGCCCATGTTCCTTTGCTTGTCAGATTCCTTCAGATTCTGTGGACACCAGAGTCTCAAGGGAAAGTGAGTAAACTGGCCCACACATGACGCTTCATACAAATGACTTGGCATAGACCATCAGAAAACCAGAGAAAGACTCTTCCCACCAGACGCATGGGTCAGCCTCATCTTTTTGCAAAATGGAAAGCCCCAGTGCCAGGACTTTCCAGTTCTTGAGGAGGGTCAAATGATGCGGCTGAAACAACCCTGGACTAGGAATCAGAAATGAATAATTAAGGCACGGTTCTGCCCCTTTTCTTGTGTGATCATGTATGAACCACTTATACCCTTTTGAGCCACAGGCTCCCATGTGCAGACTAATGACAATGCATACAAAAATCACATATGTGCCTCCATTCTGCCCTTTTAACAATACCTGTGTGGCAATGCTCAGTATTCACGGTGAACATTCCTAATGAAATTGTACCTAGAGCCATCTGGATCACTGCTGAAATAATCATCTGAATTTCTTGTCCTTGGTGTAGGTGTCCTGGGAATACCTGCCTGCTTAGACCTTCTGTAAAAGCTCTGTGCATCCTGCCACTGAGGACTCCGAAGAGGCAGCAGTCTTCTGAAAGGTAGGGTTTACTTAATTTTGATTTTTTTTCAAAGAGTTTGAAATAATTGACCTGCTATGAGTACCCTTATAATAGTAGTAATGTTCCTATGTACATGTAAAATAGAACTTTTAAAATGGTAAAATTTCAAGGCTAGATTCCCTTGGAGAATTTACCCTCCTTCGACTTCTATTTGTAGCTGCCATTTTAAAAATTGGGGTATAAATATTATGTCAGTTAAATAAAAGAATGATGACTTCACTTTCTGAAGAAAGCATTCCCCTTCTTTTCCATGAAATGTAACTTACCTGTTACCTGATTGACATGCCATTATATTATCCTTTCCCCAGCAGTTACACATATTTAATAATTTTTATGTGTAAAAAGTAAGGTTAAACAGTTACAAAGTCAAGTTGTTATGTTTTGCATGGCTTTAAGAATGCTAGTGGAATGGAAATGAAATTAGGAGCAGCAGGAGGAGGCTCTGTTATGAAACAGAATTCCTTCAACAGCATGGTACTGTTTGTGGTCAGAGGAAGTCCTAGTGGCATATACTGGGATGGACAGTGAAGGGTAGGTCTTACAAAGAGGCTTTAAGTTAGAGTAAAATAATCACCTGTCTGTATGCATCTTTGAACGATTTCACTGGATATGTTGAATATGTATTTTTAAAAATAGCAGCAAAGGGCCTGTAATCCCAGCAATTTGGGAGGCCGAGATGGTGGATCACTTGAGGTCAGGAGTTTGAAACCAGCCTGGCCAACGTGGTGAAACTCCATCTCTACCGAAAATACAAAAATTAGCCAGATGCAGTGGTGGGTGCCTGTAATCCCAGCTACTCAGGAGGCTGAGGCAGGAGAATCGCTTGAACCCGGGAGGTGGAGGTTGCAGTGAGCCAAGCTCGTGTCATTGCAGTCCAGCCTGGACGACAGAGTGAGACCCTGCCACAAGAAAACCCAAAATAATAAGAATAACAATAAAGTAGGAGCAATGCACTAATCTGGTAATCTCTAGCATGTTGTCAGGGGACCCTGCTCATGTAACCCCTCCCTAGGACTCATATTTACTCCTCTCCTTTTCTGTCACTTCATCTCATCTTTACACCTTTAACAATATCTCTCATTCCCAGGTCTCAGACAATTTAACATGTATAATAACATGTATATTGAATAATCCTATGTGCCAGAACACAAAGATACTATGCTCCTTTTTCTGCTTCCAGTTGAGACCCAGTTTCCTGTATCCACTTTATAATGTCAGCCAGCTTATCCTTCGTGCCGCCTTCCCTTTCCCTCTCATTCCACAGTCACTTGAAACCCATGGTTTATGCAAAATTTGCAAAGTTGGGCAGGATTGCTCCTAGAGCTGTAGAATTGTGAGACATTGCTGCATCCTGTCGTGGGATGAGGCAGGCATCTTTACTTCCTAATATGCCTGATTTTTCTCTGGCAGGTCACATGCCTGTTTAGATAGTCTACCTGGAAAACAAAGGAAGTTTAAAGGCAGTGAATGAAATAAGGCAAAATGGAGCACTGGTGTTATGTGCCTTTTCATATGAGCCTTTGCATATAATTATGTGATCCTTTTTGTTATTGTTTGGGTGTTTTAAGCCCTGAAGGAAGGCTTTTTTTTTTTTTTTTGGAGACAGAGGCTCCCTCTGTTGCCCAGGCTGGAGTACAGTGGTGCGATCTCAGCTTACAGAAACCTCTATCTCCTGGGTTTAAACAATTCTCATGCCTCAGCTTCCCAAGTAGCTGGGATTACAGGCACAAGCCACCACACCCAGCTAATTTTTGTATATTTAGTAGATACGGGGTTTCACCATGTTGTCCAGCCTGGTCTTGAACTCCTGACCTCAAGTGATCCACCCATCTCAGCCTCCCAAAGTGCAAGGATTACAGGAATGAGCCATTATGCCCATCTAGAAGGCTCTTTTTAAGCATAAAAGCTGTCAATATAAAATATATTGTTTCTGGAAGGGTGGCATTTTAATATTAATAATTACTGATAAAAAGAACTGGCAGGGCATGGTGGCTCACTACTGTAATCCCAGCACTTTGGGAGGCCGAGGTGGGCAGATCACGAGGTCAGGAGATCAAGACCATCCTGGCTAACACAGTGAAACCCCGTCTCTACTAAAAAAATACAAAAAAGTAGCCGGGTGTGGTGGCGGGTGCCTGTAATCCCAGCTACTCGGGAGGCTGAGGCAGGAGAATGACGTGAACCCAGGAGGCAGAGTTTGCAATGAGCCGAGATCGCGCCACTGCACTCCAGCCTGGGCAAAAGAGCAAGACTCCATCTCAAAAAAAAAGAACTGTAGATTATTTAAGTTTTAGAAACCCTACTTACTCCTAGAAAAACTTATATTTTGTCACCTAATAGTGAAGGATATGTGCCCGATGTCTCCAAAACCCCTTTGCTATTTCTTATCTTTACACAGACAGACTCAGAGTTCTACTGTTTGCTGTGTGCTCTTAGTGAACTCAGCCTCTCGGAACTCTGGTTTCTTCCTCCATAAAATGAAGCTAGTTATTCTAGGGAAGTGCTGCAAAGAATAGTTGTGAAGGATTAACTGACGATTTATGTAAAGTGGTTAGCAAGGTGGCTGGTATACAAAAGCTTTCAAGAAGTGGAAGCCATAATGATTGTGATTAGAAGGAATTATGCAATTACCAACTCTGGATTGGCATTTTAGGATTTTCAGTATTGTATTTCTCTTGGGATATTATCTATTGCAGTTTTCAATGAGGCAGGATTTAGAGATATCTGAGACCAAAGAAATAAGGTAAAATAACGTGGCAAAGTACCATGTAGATTATCACTGATAGTCATGATTCTGTATAAGCCTCATTGCTTTGAGATTAAATGCCACCAGTCTAAGAGCTAGAATTGATTGATGTTCTACCATTCTATCATTTAACTTTATGCTGTGTTTTCATTCCAAGTCTTCTCATGTACTTGGCAAGATGATTAAGGAAGCCCTGACCCTGGCTTCTATTTCTACTTAAAACTAAACTCAAATGTCACTAAATGAGGGAATGGATGGAGGTTAAGTATTTTGAGGAGAGGTGTTAGGAAATGCAAAGCAATGTTTCCTAAATGTTTTTACTTGTTTCCATTTCCAGTATGGCTAAGTAAGTTCTACTGGACCTGAAATTCTCACAGATATCAACTATAAAGTACCAAAAGACCAAAAAAAAAAAAAAAAAAAAAAAAAAAAGAATAGAAAAGAAAAGAAAAAAAGAAATTACTAGAGAATAAAAATAAGCAGAAAGATTCTGGAAGGGAGCTGAAATTCAAAACTTGGAAGCACAGATCCGTCCAGAGTGAGTTTCCCATTTTACAACTTTTAGACTGAAAGCAGGCTAAAATTAATGTCACTTCAGATGGCCAGCCTCCAATAGAAAACTCACAGTGTTTTTGGTTTGAAGACCCAAAGAACAAGGTTCAGGGCAATCATAGCCACAGGAAAATGAATTTAGAATCTTGGAAAGAGGAGAGGCAGAGAGGGGAAGCTCCCAAATCTGTATATAAACACTACCCAAATTTCTGGCTGACTCTTGGATTTATTAATGTGAGACAAACTAAACTTTCAGACAAAAAGAGTTACCAGAGATAAAGAAGAATATTTCCTAATAGTAAGTCATATTAAGAAGGTGTAAGAATTGTAGATGAATATGCTCTTGATAAAATTCCAAGTGAGATCACGTCATGTAATTTTGAGGTATATGTCATGTGTATATTCTTGGATGGAGCAGACACAAATTATCACAAAGGTAAAAGAACTGAACTGAAGTTTGAGCTGCCACCCAAGAGATAGTTTGAAATTTGAGTATAACTAATTGCCTGCTAAAACAAATAAATCAATACCCTTCAAAAAACTATAACAGGATTCAAACTCTTCATACCATAACATACATACTTGCAAATCATACAAGCCCAAATTACATGATCTATGAAAATCCAATAAAATTGACTCATTCTGAAGACAAAAGGCAATTATCTGAGACCAATTCCAAGATGAGCCAGATGAGGGAATTAACAAAGATTTTAAAGTGGCTATTATAACCATGCTCCACAAATAATAGGAAAATAAACTCACAATGAATAAGAAGGTAGTAAACAGAAACTGCAAAACGAACCAAATAGAAATTCTGAAACTGAAAATACAATATTTGAAATAAAAACTCATTGAGTATACTTACAGCAACTGGAGGTAAAAAAGGAAAGTGTCAGTGAACTTAAAAAGATCCAAAGAAATTTTCTTTTGGAAGAACTGAAAGAAAAAAAGACTTAAAACAACTGAATAGAAAAAATAAACAGAGACTCAGGGACCTGTGTAACAGAAATTAAAATGCCTAGCTTACATGTAATTGGAGTCTCAGAAGAAGAAGAGAAAGAAAATGAAACCAAAAAAATATTTGAAGAAATAATGGGCCCAAATTTTCAAATTTGGTGAAATACATAAATGCATAGATCAAGAAATGCAGTGAACCCCAAATGGGATACATTTAAAGAAAACTGTGCATAGGTACATCATATTCCAACTGGTGAGCACCAACAATAAAGACAGAATCTTGATAGTAGCCAGAGAAAAATGGCACAGTATCTTTGGTGGAACAATGCTTTAAATGAACACTGCCGTCTCATCAGAATTTATAAAGGCCAGAAAAAGTGAAATGATATTTTTAAAGTACAAATGAGGGGGGAAAAAAAGCAAAAAACTGTTAATCCAGAATTCTACGTGTAGTGAAAATACCCTTTGTGAGTAAAGGCAAATTAAGGACATTTTCAGATAAAAGGAAACTAAGAGCATTTATTGTCAGCGGACCTGCACCACAGAAATGCTAAAGGAAAGATTATTCAGGCTAAAGTGAGATAACACCAGATGGAATCTTAAGTCCTCAAGAAGGAATAAAAAAAATTGTAAATTGTAAATATAAGACTATTTTTTCATGATAAGATCTTTAACACACACAGGACCTATTAAAGCAAAAATTATAACATTGTCTTGTGTTTATGATGTAATATGTATAGATGTAATCCATATGACTTTATAGCATAAAGAATGGAGGTGGTGGCAAATGGATTTATACAGTTGCAAAGTTTTTCAATTTTATGTAAGATAGTATAAAATTAAATCTAAGTAGACTGTGAAAGATCAAGCATATATGTTTTAATTCCTAGAACAACCACTGAAAATCCAAAGATAAAATAGAATCCTAAATTTAAAAAAAAAAAGATCCAAAGATTGCAGAAGGAAGAAAAAGAAAAACAAGAAGCGGAGGAGCAAACAGAAAACAAATAACAAACTTACAGCTCTAAATGCAACCAGATCAGTAATCAGATTAAATGTCAATGGACTAATCACTCTAAAATGTAGAGGTGTCATAGCAAAATTCTACCTGATGTACAAAGAAGAGCTGGTACAATTCTACTGAACTATTCCAAAGAATTGAAGAGGAGGAATTTCTCCCAAACTCATTCTATGCATTCACCCTGATACCAAACCTGACAAAGACACAGTGAAAAAAAGAAATCAACAGGCCAATATCCCTGACGAACACAGAGGCAAAAATCCTCAACAAAATACTAGCAAACCCAATTCAGCACATCAAAAAGTTAATTCACCATGATCAAGTAGGCTTTATTCTGGCTTGCAAATTTTGTTCAACATATGCAAATAAAAATGTGATTCACCACATAAATAGGATTTTAAAAAGCCTTAGAATCATCTCAATAGACGTAGAAAAAGCTTTTGCTATAATCCAACATCGCTTCATGATAAAAAAACTTCAAGAAACTAGGCAATGAAGAACATACTTCCAAATAATAAGAGCCATCTATGATAAAACCACAGCCAATATCATATTTAATGGGCAAAAACTGAAAGCATTCCCCTTGTAAGCTGGAACAAGACAAAGATGCCCACTCTTACTACTCCTATTCAACATAGTACCAGAAGTGCTAGCCAGAGCAATCAGGCAAGAGAAAGAAATAACATGCATCTAAATAGGAAAAGAAGAAATCGAACTATCTCTCTGCAGACAATATGATTCTATTCCTAATAAACTCAAAGACTCCACCAAAAGCCTCCTAGAACTCGGAAACAACTTCAGTAAAGTTTCAGGACACAAAATCAATGTACAGAAATCAGTAGCATTTCTGCACACCAATAATGTTCAAGCTGAGAGCCAAATCAAGAAGGAAATCCCATTAACAATAGCCAGAAAAACTAGAAGTATATAAAATACTTAGGAATACGTCTAACCAAGGAGATGAAATATGTCTACAAGGGGAACCACAAAACACTACTAAAAGAAATCATAGATGACACAAACAAATGGAAAAACATTCCATGCTCATGGATTGGAACAATCAATTTCATTAATGGGGCCATACTGCCCAAAATGATCTACAGGTTTTATACTATTCCTATAAAACTACCCTACCATATTTCACAGAACTGGAAAAAACTATTATAAAGTACACGTGGAATCAAAAAAGAGCCTGAATAGCCAAAGCAAACTTAAACAAAAAAGAACAAAGCTGGAGGCACACATTTTTCAACTCCAAGCTATACTACAAGGCTACAGTAATCAAACCAGTATAGTACTGCTACAAAACAGACACAGAAACCAATGGAACAGACTAGAGAACCTAGAAATAAAGCTGCACACTTACAACCATCTGATCTTCAACAAAGTCAACAAAAGGAATGGAGAAAGGATTCCTTATTTAATAAATGGTGCTGGGATAGCTGGCTAGCTATATACAGAAGAATGAAACTGGACCCCTACATTTCACCATATACAAAGCTAACTCCATATGGAGTAAAGATTTAAATGTAAGAACTCAAAGTATGAGAATCCTAGAGGAAAACCTAGGAATCACCATTCTGGACATCAGCCTTGGGAAAGAATTTATGACTAAGTCCTCAAAAGCAATTGCAAGAAAACTAAAAATTGACAGCTGGGACTAATCAAACCAAAGAGATTCTGCACAGCAAAAGAAACTATCAACAGAGTAAACAACCTACAGGATGGCAGAAAATATTCACAAATTACACAACCACTAAAGGTCTAATATCCAGAATCTATAAGGAACTTAAATGATTGAACAAGCAAAAACCAACCCCATTAATAAATGGGCAAAAGACGCGAACAGAAACTTCTCAAAGGGAGACAGACATACAAGTGGCCAACAAACATGAAAAAATGCTCATCATCACCAATCATCAGAGAAATACAAATCAAAAGCAAAGTGAAATACCATCTCACACCAGTCAGAATGGCTACAGTAAAACAAACAAACAAACAAACAAACAAAAACAAAAAAAACATGTTGGTGAAACTGCTGACTGCTGAGAAACAGGAATGCTTATACACTGTTGGTGGGAATGTAAATTAGTTCAGCCACTGTGGAAAGCAGTTTGGAGATTTCCCAAAGAACTTAAAACAGAACTACCATTTGACCCAGCAATTCCTTTACTGGGTATAGATCCAAAAGAAAACAAATCATTCTACCAAAGACACATGTGCTTGCATGTTCATTGTCACAGCACTATTCACAATAGCAACGATATGGACTCAACCTAGGTGCCCATCAATGGTGGATCGGATAAAGAAAATTTGGTACATATATACCATAGGATATTATGCAGCGATAAAAAAGAATGAAATCATGTCCTTTGCAGCAACATGGATGCAGCTAGACACCATTATCCTAGCAAATTAATGCAGGAATAGAAAACAAAATGCCACATGTTCTCACTTGTAAGTGGGAACTAAACTTTGGGTACTTGTGGACACGAAGATGGTAACAATAGACACTGGGGACTACTAGAGCAGGGAAGAAGTGAGGGGGAAAAAGGTTGAAAAACTAAATGGTGGGTACTATGCTCAGTACCTGGGTAATGCTACCATGCATACCCCAAACCTTAGCATGATGCAATATACCCAGGTAACAAACCTGCAAATGTACCCCCTGAATCTAAAATGAAAGTTGAAAAATAAATAAACAAATAAAAACAGATGAAAGAGTTTTTTTTCAAAAAGACCTAAGCCCAAGCTTTATGAATGCAAGCTACTTTCAGATGATTGACAAAATGAATAAATTTGTGGGCAAAGAAACCAAACAAACAAAAATAAATAAATATCCAAAAAATGCAGAGATGATTAGAATGTATAAAAAAGCAAGAACGGCTATATTCTGTTAAGAGATAGCCTTTAAATGTAAAAACACAGATAGGTTTAAAATAAATTGCTGGAAATAGATACACCATGGAAACAGCATAGGAAGTCTAGAGTGGCTATATTAATATCAGAGAAACTAAACTTTAAGACAAAAAATATTATCAAAGATAAAGAAGAATGTGTCATAATAAAGGAGTCATCATAGTAAGAAGACATAAGGATTATACATGAATATAGACTTGATAAAATTCCAAGTGAGATCACTTTATGTCTTTTTGAATCTAGAATTTTTTGAAGACTATCTCAATCATTAGTCAAAAGAGGCAAGTGGCTCATCACTTTAAGCTAACAATCATTTAATAAAATCATGGAATAAAAACTCAACACAGGTGAAAAAACATAATTGGAGAGTATAGAGATCTCAGTATAACTGCTGCTAAATTTTTTATTATAATATTTTATAACATGTGTTTGCTTCATTTAATGCATTGTATATGTTTAAGCACCTCCCATGATCTAGGATCAAGTTGGATGCCTTCATAATTCTTCAAACAGAATTCATATTTAATTAGTATGCACCAGAACAGGCATTAAGCCTATACTGGTTGTTGCCTTTACCATACTAATTGTTAAATATTTTAAATATCATCTGTCTTAGTCCATTTGTTTCTGCTATAACAGAATACCCGAGACTGGGCAATTTAATAAAAGAAAATAAATCTATTTGGTTCATGGTTCTGGAAGTTGGGAAGTACAACAGCATGGTGCCGGCATCTGGTGAGGGCCTTTGTGCTGGTCATCCCATGGAGGCAGGCAGAAGGGCAAAAGAAAATGAAAATGAGCAAATGAGAGGGCCAAACTCATTTTATAATAACTCACTCATGATAACAAACCTATTTTCTTCATAATGATGTTATTCCATTTATGAAGGTAGAGCTCTCAAGACCTAATCATCTCTTAATGGTCCCACCTCTTGATGGTCCCACTTCTTAATACCATCACAATGGCAGTTAAATTTTAACATAATTTTTCGAGGGGACATTTAAATCATAACATAACCCCTGCTTACAATACTTATATAAGTTCAAAGTGTTTCCTCCCTTTGTCAGTGGAAGAATCTGTGGCTCTAAGAGGTTCATACTATGTTGCCCAATGTCATACAACTAAATGGATAGCAGAACCAACCTTCAAATCTGAATCTGTCTGTTTCCAAACTTCTTCCACCGCACAGCATCGTTTTTCTCTGGGGTAACACCACTGACTCATTTTTGTTAGGGTATGCATATGAGAAACTACAGTGCTATTTTGTGGACTCCCTTGAAGATAAATGAACATTTTGATGGTATCTGGCTACATTCTGGATATAGTCAATGGCTGTGAGACATAGGGAAGTTTGATATTTCACGTAGAGGTAGACCATGATTTGGGCCCAGTTTTGTGAGTGCCCTAAAGTATAAACTATTAAACCTGAAAATGTCACATGTGTATATTCTTGATAAAGTTCTGTATTTCTGGCTGGGCACAGTGGCTCATACCTGTGATCCTACTTTGGGAGGCCAAAGTGTGTGGATTTCTTGAGGCCAGGAATTTGAGACCAGCCTGGGCAACACGATGAAACCCCATCTCTACTAAAAATACAAAAATTAACCAGGCATCATGCTGCTTGGGAGTCTGAGGTGCTTGGGAGGCTGAGGCAAAAGAATCACTGGACTCCAGGAAGCAGAGGTTGCAGTGAGCTGAGATGACTCCACTGCACAACGCAGCCAGACTCTGTCTCAAAAAAAAAAAAAAAAAAAAAAAGAAAAAGAGTCTATTTCCAATAGACATGTTTATAGTAAGAATTTGGAATTTATGGACAACTTTTCCAGATTTCCGTGTACTGTGTGACATGAGAGAAAAACAGCAAGTAAGGATCCTCACCTAGCCTGGGGCAGAATTTTACAGCAGTGCATGAAGTTTGGAGGGATAAATGATTTCTAAATGATTTTTAAGGGTCTGTGCATTTGTGCTTTACTTGTAATTAATATAACTACAATTCATTCTTAAAGTCAACATTTCAGACTTTTAAAATGTTACTATGTATCGAATGAATGCCATGCTGGCTGATTTTGAAAATATTCTCTCTAAATCTTTACAATGATCTTAGAAATATATATCATCGCTACTTTAGAGATAAGGACCCTGAAGCTTCCATATTTTTTCCTCGTAACTAGAAGGCTAATATGTTTGATCCTCTTCATGGCATAGGACCCAAGCAATAAGCTATGGCTTCACTCTACTTGGCTTGTGGGGTTTTCTATGTCATTTCCATGTTATAGGTGCGGTCTCCTAGCCTGGAGTCGGGTGACATGGATCCTTGTTATGGATCTTATTACTTAGCTAAGAAATCTCAACTTCCTTCAGGGTAGCTTATAAACTATTTTAAATAAGGTTACTAACATATAACATTATCAGGAAACAAATCTGGAAACAAATCTGCTAACCGCTACTGCTAATAGAGTTGCAAACATACTTTCAGCATGAGAATTCATTCTTGAGTTTTCTGATAAGCAGAGCAAAGAAGGAAACAGAAGTTTCATATTATTGTAATCAGAAAAGTTAAAATGTCAGAAATTCCTCATATGACCTCTAAGATCCCTTCTTATTTCTGAGATTTTATAAAAAGAGGTGTAATAACACCTAAAATTCAGAATCTTAATAGGATTAAATAAAATCATATTTGTGAATGAATGTTAGCTTACTGTTTTTCTTATGTAACTCCAATAAAGGCTCATGGTGGAAATCTGAGGACAGTCAGCCTATAGTCAGCTTTGTTAAAACCCCATACTCTGAACTTCTGCAGATCAACTGGTCTGTAGTTAAGTATCCCTGTGTTGTCAGTAACTGTGCGAAAGACTTGTATGATCTTCTTCATACAAAGCGGATGTTATTGTCCATGTTTCATAAATTAGGAAACTGAGCCCCCAAGAAATGATGTAATTTGACCAAGGCCACAGACGAGTATTTTAGTCAGAATGTGAACCCCTATCTTTCTGTCACCAAGGCCTGTGTTTCTTCGAGTACACTGAATCATTTCTAAACTATTGAATAACTTAACAGTTTTGGCATTATTTCTAAAAATAATTCCAGTTTATAAAGTGGTCTGCATGAAGAACCAGCACATACTGTGTTAGAATTCACGTACTGTGAAATCACCAGTGGAGTCATGACTCAGAAAGCTCCACATCGCCCCTGACAACATCCAGAGAACTTTAAATATCTGTATTTTGTTTTTGTGCTCTGTTTTTTAAGAAGCAATTTCTTCATCAAGACTTGAGGACTTAGAGAGTGACAGAGAGTTAAGGTTGCCTGGGGACCATTGGTGACAGCTTTGCCAATATAGTCGGAATGTTCCTCAACTGTAAAGCTTATTTAATGAAAAGAGACCCAAGAAACCTTTCTACTAATGTGTAGTGCTCTCTTGTCAGTTTGAAATGAGCAAACTGTCAGCTTGCCGATTACCACGCACACAGTATATGCTCATTAAATCATGCACTGTGGGTTTCTTCAGGTTGTCAAACTGCTTAATTGAAAAAAATGTGTAGTGTCGCTCGTATGGGAAAGAGGCAAGAATCAAAGGGCTGGAGAGCTTACTCTTAATATTTCAGTTTGCTTTTAACTACAGCCAGAAATTGTTCTGTTTTATAGTTTTGATTAAAGGACTATTCCTTCTGAATTTTTCTTGTTTTGTTTATAATTCAAACCCTGTAATTATAATGGAGTTGCTTTTATAATAGAGCTACTAAATCATTCTGCCAGCTGATGAAAACTAAAGGGAAGGGCTCATTTTCTTGTGCTGTAACTATAAGACCAGCCTGGGTGTGTTGAGGCTGAAACAAACTGGGAATCAAGAGCTCCAGATGGATTTTGGTCTTGCTAAATCTCTGCGTCAGGGTTTGCATTTTGTAGGAGGGTTAGGCCTTATCATCACCTCAGTGTGTGGGTTAATCCTTTCTGACAGAAATGCCCTTAGGCTGTAAGGTTTCTCAATTTGTTTATGTGGTAGCTTTAAAAGATACCAATGCCCATACAGAAGAAATCAGAATCCTTGGGGGTAAAGTGTTTTAAAAGCCCCAGAGGATTCTAGTATGAGCCAGGGTTGAGAGAGACTAGCCTAAATGGACTTGAGTTGTCCAATAGCTCAAGTCAAGACTAATCTTACCAGCTGTTATCATCAACCCTGCTCACATCAACTTACGTTTTCTAAAGCCTCATACAACCTTTAAGGTTTCAGAAGGTTAAAAACTCAGATTTCTGGGCTCCACTTAGATCTATTAAATAAGATTCTTTGGGGTCAGGGCCCAGGAATCTCTGTTTGTAATAAGAGCTCTGGGTGATTCTTACGTACTAAGGTTTGAGAATTTCCCAAAGAAGCAAGGTGATATTTATAAGTAGGGTTCAGTGAAACTTCAGAGGAGAGTGTGCAAATCACAGTAAATTGAGGGCAAGGTTTTTTATGCTTTTTAAATGGTAAGGATTTTGGTACATTCATTTGGGTCTAACAGGAGTCATGCATGGTTATAATAGCATCAACTTTATTTAGGGAAAAAAGACTCTCACTATCTAGTGCCATGTAAGACCTGGGAATACACATTCTATTGCCTCTTTAATCTTTAGGTACCAGGGCCTAATGACTAGGGCCAATGTGTTTTTCAAGGGCCTATGAAAATATTCAGAACTAAAAGAGAAAGAAAAATTACTTTGATTTCAGTTTATGCAGAAATTGCACAATCCAAACAATGTCATATATAATGATACATCAGTAAATGAAATTTTATGCTATTATGATTACTAAATTTAATAGTTATTAAAATGTATGCTCTTAGAGACATTTTATGAGTTAGCTTTTCTCAGTTCTTAAGACTTCCTGAAACTACATGACGATTACAGGGAAATTATAGGCAATTTAAAAAATTAAATTAACCAAATTATACATAAGCAAATAATTTTAAATGCAAAAGTATAAAAATATTTTTCACAGATTGCACATACAAAAACCGTTTCGTGTATGTCAAATAAAATTTATAGAAGTCCATTGGTTTGGACTGAACTCCTGTGCCAAGCTCAACAGACCAAAACAAAATGGAATTACTCATGCTTCAGTTTTGGCCACCAAGCCAAAACAAAGTTTTTCATCCGACCTTCCAATAAATCAGGGGGGAGAACTAGCAGCCAAATCCTCAACTAGACCAGTTGTAGCCAGCATGATAAGGATGTCCCTCTGCTTTAACCTTTACAAGGAAAGTAACTTGGAAACAACCAATTTGCTTTTGCTTCTTTGTTTCTGCCTTCTTCATCCCTTTTCTAGCTATAAGGGAAACCTCCTCTGCTCAGCTCATGGGAACACTCATTCTTTTTTATACAGTGAGGTTTTGTCTGATTCTAGAATCACAGATAAAAGCCAATTAAGATCTTTAAACTAAATTTGTTGCAATTTTGCCTTTTGACCTGTAAATATATCTGATATACTATGGGGTTGAGTCTCTCAAAGAAAATGATCCTAAAGCCTAGGATGGTCATGTACATATTTCCAGAATATATATCTCAAAATTAAAGGATATTGAATTGTCCTAGGCTTCATTCTCATAGACAAGATTTTCAAAATACATGCATAAGGAAACTTCAAAAGATACAGTTGAAATAAAAAAATAATAGTGCTCACTTTTCCTCCTTTAAAAAAATAACAAAAGTATAAAAGAAAAAAATCAGTATTTTAAGCCACATATCACACTTCCTTTGAAAGTACATCACTTACATAAAAGTTGGGACTATTAATGAGCATCAGATGAGAGTGACAAAGCAAATTGCATACTACACCTCCGACTCAGAAAATTACCCCTCAGCAATTGCAGCCATAGCAGTGAAACATGACGAGAACAAAATAAGTGGATGCTACTGGAAATCTTGTCTCCGAGGTCAATAGATGACCACAGCTAAATATATGGTTTTAAAAATCTTCATGGCCTATTCACACTTTGGATTGGCCTATGGGGTCCCCAGTTTCAGGATTCTCCTGATCCATGGAGGGTGATTCCTGCTAGCGAGGTCTTCATCAACATCTTATTTAAGGTATACCTCCCCTTTCTTTATCTTAGCCTCTTTTTTCCTTTTTTTTTTTTTTTTTTTTGGTAAAATTTGCTGTACTTGTTTCATTTGTCTATTTACCTTTCTTTTTGACTGTCTCCTCTAGAATGTAAGCTCCACAAAAGCAGAAACCATGGCTGTACTTCTGTACTAAGTTAATCCTGGGGACAAACAGGGTGGTAACAACTGATCATTTTGCTTTTGCCAGCAATGATCAGTCAGGAGTGGCATGCTATTAGGAACAATATTATAAATGCTGAACTGGTCAGGAAATATTTTATTTTATTTTTGAGACGGAGTATCGCTCTGCTGCCCAGGCTGGGGTGCAGTGGCACAATCATGGCTCACTGTAGCCTCTACCTCGGGCTCAGGCGATCCTCCCACCTCAGCTTCATAAGTAGTTAAGGCCACAGGCACATGCCACCATAAGCAGCTAATTTAATTTCTTTTTCTTTTCTTTTTTTTTTTTTTTTGTAGAGAGAGGGTGTCCCTATGTTGCCCAGGCTAGTCTCAAACTCCCGGGTTCAAGCAATCCTTCTGCTTCAGCCTAGAAAATATCTCAGTACATTCCTTTTAAATAGAATTCTAGTTATTAATAAGTGAATGATGGAAAGGACACTATCTGTAGTTCATGTAGACCTCTCTTACCTCCACCAGCATCCAAAAGGGGGGAAAAAGCCACAGAAATCAGCTTGTCTATAAATCCTACAACTTCTAGATGAATAAAATAGTTAATTGTTCACTTGAAAATGACGACTTTACACTTTTGGAGAGAGGCCTGAAAATTTCTTGGCAATACTTCAACCGATTAATAATTTAGAGCAATGATTGACTGGAGAATGGAAGTGGAGCTAATAGCCTCTCATTTTCCTCTTTATTATTTCAGACAAATTGGTAAGTCATGGTGGAGGTGTGGGATGTTTCTGGGTCAACTGGCTAGAAGCTTTAAATTAAAAATGAAAGATGATATTTGATCTTAATTTTCTAAGATGTTGGCCTCACCCCTTGATGGTACGAGATACCTTTGTGATTGCATTGCTTCTGATGCTTAATCTTTCTATGTACTCCTGGCAAAGTCTATGTGAACTACAGTAAACTTTTGCTGTGACTCTGCTATGTGTGCCATGTCATGTTAAGCACTGGTTGGGATAAAACAATGGGTTTGATGCAGTTCTAACCTTAAGTAGTTAAAAAGTCTGGCAAGAAAGGCACATATGCCTATAAATCATCCACCTACCAGGTAAAAAATGTTAAGTATCTTAAGAGAAAGATATGAACAAATATCATGGGAGCCATTAGCTTATGGTATTGATGTGAAGAATCTGCCTAATAGGAAATTAGTGATTTAAAACAATGTGAGAAAGTCAAATCAGTAAAATGGTGTATGCTGATAACAGCAATTTGAATTATGAAGTGGCTAAGGAAGTAGTGCTGGCATGAGAAGCTGGTTCAGAGTTTCAGGGCTACGTAAAGCTGCACATCCGCCTTCAAAAAGAAAAGATTCAGATAAATTGATCCTAGAAGGACCAAAGTGGGCCTCCTCCTAGAAGGTGCACAAGAGTTTAGCTGGGAATTTCCATTTGTTCTTGGGAGGGGCAATGGCTTTAACAGGAGACAGGGCTGTGGCTGCTGCCTGACGTGCCAATGTTCTCCCGCCTCTAAGAGAGAAGCAGCTGAGCCCCCCAACTGAATCCCACAAATTCCAAAGAAAGCTTAATTTTTCATCTAGATAAAATAGTTGTGTATTTGAGTGCCACATTTGCTTCCATTGTCTGAATTTTTGCTAACATAATGAAGATCAGGATGCCAGGACTTAAGGAGCAAAGGCTTGTGGACCTCCTACGGTTAAGTTCCTCCTATGCGCTTAAGTAATAAACAGAATATTCATGCTTCTATATGTATATGTCATTGTGATGGCCTGAATTGTATTTCTCTGAATTGATATGCTGAAGCCTTAATCTCCAATGTGACTGTGTTTGGAGACAACCTTTAAAGGTAACCTTAATTATCTCTTTAAAGCTAGGCCGGGCACGATGGCTTACGCCTGTAATCCCAGCACTTTGGGAGACCAAGGTGGGCAGATCATGAGGTCAGGAGATCAAGAACATCCTAGCTAACATGGTGAAACCCCATCTCTACTAAAAATACAAAAACAAAATTAGCCGGGCTTGGTGGTGGGCGCCTGTAGCCCCAGCTACTCGGGAGGCTGAGATAGGAGAATGGTGCGAATTCAGGAGGTGGAGCTTGCAGTGAGCCGAGATCGCACCACTGCACTCCAGCCTGGGCGACAGAGCAAGACTCCATCTCAAAATAAATAAATAAATAAAATAAAAATAAAGGTAATTCATGTTAAATGAGGTCATAAGGGTGGGGCGTAATCCAATACGACTGGTGCCCTTATAAGAAGAAGAGATACTAGGGAAGCAAGCACACAGAAAAAAGGCCATGTGGCATGGCGAACAAAAAGGTAGCCATACCCAGCCAAGGAGAGAGCCTCAGGAGAAACAAAATCAGCTGACACCATGATCTTGGACTTTCAGCCTCTAGAACTGTGAGGAATAAATTTCTGTTGTTTAAGTCACACAATCCGTGGTGTTTTGTTATGGCAGCCAAAGCTGACTAAGGTGGTAATTGACAAATTTCCCTGATAGATTTTATTTATGAGCCTCAGTCAATGACAAGTTAAATAGAACTCTTAATTTGGGCCAAAGCAACTACGAAAGTCCTTAAGAAATGATTCCCCCATCCTGCCTATTGAGTAATTCCCAGCATAACCATAGTATAAAGCTACTTATTTATGCAGAGCAATTCTTTCATCCGACCATCTACTTCTTTACCAAATACTCACTGAGTTTCTACTATGTCCTAGTTACTCATGGATTATGCTCAAAAGGATCTGTCAGTCTAGGAAAGGAAATATAACAGGCAAGTAAAACACAGTCATTTGTTTGCAGAAATTGCTGTGGTCATGCCAAGAGTGCAGGGATTCATGGCAGCTGGGATGGCAGAGAAGTCTCCCTGGAGGAGATGGCATTGAAGAAGTGTTTTGGAGGATGATGAGATTTAGTCATACAGGGCTGTGCAATGGAGGAAGGACAATTGAGAGGAGAAAGAATGGTGAACAAAGGCTTAGAGGTTGAATTTCTAGGAAGTTTACAGGGAAGCAAGAACTTTGACTAAAATGCAGAGTATGCAAAGGGAAACTTTTTCTTCATAAGGTCGAGCTATCTCAGACTCAAAGGGCTTCTTTCATAACAGAGTGATGATATATCAAGCATTGTCCTATGTACATTATTCCATTGACTCATTCATACTTATAGTAATGTAGGTGCTAATAGTTTCCCCACTTTATAGATGAAGAAACTGAGGCATAGATGGGTTAAAATACTTGCCGATTACTAATGAGTGGTGGAGCTGGGATTTGAACATAGGCACCCTGGCTCCAGAGCCCTTGCTCATATAAAGGAAGCCTGAGAGCATCTGAACTAAAGTGTAAGGGGAAGTACTGGGAGTTGATAGATTTGCAAATGGTGCAAGATGCAGAGTTTCAAGATGGTAGGCAATTTTGTGTATTTCCTTGAGCAAAAAGAAAAGCAGAGCCCCTGCCTCCTATAACCATGAGGAGGATCGCAGTGCCCTTGATCACTTTTCAGCAAGTTAGCCATGTTTGCAGCCCTCTGTGGAGATAAATTGTTGGTGCAAGGAAACAAAAGTGTTTTTCAAGCGCTCTGCTGCCGTGGTTAGCCTAGGACAGGGTTATGAAAGGAGCTTTTCTGCCTCCGCTGCCTTCCGGGGTTACATTCTTAGTGAATCTACTGCCTCAAAATGGAGCTTGTTAGTTGCGTGTCATCCGAGGGTGGCAATTAGTTGCATGTGTTTGGTTGGGTGCCAGCCCCTCGGGCGCCAGACCTCAGTGCGGGAGCCACTGTTTGTCATGAATTAGTCTTTAAATAAAAGCAAGTTTTTAAAATGGAGCATGCTAATTTGGGTTTTGCTAACCCCTTCTGAAGAAGGCTTGGCCTGTTCGGTGCCAGCTGGCTGAGTTGGCATTCAGCGAGAAACTGGGTCCTTACCAAAAATCGCATTGCTCCCCTCTCCCTCTTTGAGGGGAAAATGGCAGGGAGGAGCTAGCTGGCACTGCAAAACAAGGTGACACCAGGGGCAGGGACGGCGTAGGAATCGGGATGATTAAAGGGAATTGAAGTGCCATGATATCCCCGCTGCTCCCCACCTTAGAAAAGAAAAGCTGCCCCCTCTTTCTCCCCACTCACGCCACCCTTGGCCACCCATTCAGTAACTTTCCACATAAAAGGCTTTCTCATCCAATTGCTTATACACTGCACCTTTTATACTCTTCCAAGTTGTCCTTAAGGGATTATCACTGCAGCTTTTAACTTCCCCTAGAAAGAGCTGAATGAACGTGAATGGGGCGGAAGAGTCCTCACTGAGAAAGTGTCCCCATCCCAAAATGCTCACAAAACCGCTAATCACGATGGAAGAATGCCATCCTGTTTTTGGCGGCGGCTGGCTACCAATGCGCTAAGGCACAATGACTGTCCGTATAGGCGGTCATCACAAGGAATCATGTTGCACACACAACTCGTGCTCACAGGTCATGCGGTGCACACACCGGGCCCTGGTCACTTTCACATGGTGCTTTTTCCCGTTAACAAAGAGCAACGCCGCCTATCAGAGTTGTGATTCTTGAAACTCAGACCTTTGCCCAGTAAGTGCTAACCGGAAGACTTGTTTTCTTACACTTTCTAGGTGGATAATCTGATCACCAGAAATGGCAAGGGTGATGCCATCAACAATTGAAAACAGAAACTCTCCTATTTATTTATTTATTTCGGTCTGGTTTGGCAAACATCCCATTATCTCCAAACAGGATTACTTGGTATTGGGAGAGCAGCCTTGTATATCGGCAAGACAGAAGAGGAATTTTAATCAGCTTTACATTTGTTCTGAAGCTTCAGGAAAGATGGAAGCTTTTTCTCATACCAACATATCTATGCCGCAGATTGCCGGGAAGTAAGAGTTGTCCTGGTTACTAATGTAGTGTACATTAAATTTCCTGGTGTGTGTGTGTGTGTGTGTGTGTGTGTGTGTGTGTGTGTGTGTGTTAGCCTGTTTATTTGATGCTGGCACCTCTGTTCTTAAGGCAGCATATTAAGTTTATTAATAAATGACACCCAGTTCCTAAGAGACTTGTTCTAAAAGCTTTCCTGACAGGGCAGGAATTTGTTTCTTTTTTCTCTGCTTTTCTAAAAAAAAAAAAAAAAAAAAAAAAAAAAACCAAAAAACAAATATTGAGGCAAAATTGAGAATGAAGGATATTTTGAAAACTTGAGTACTGTAAATAGTTTAAAGAAAGATTTCATTTTTCCAGAACAACACATTTTGCAGTTTCTTTAAATGCTCATTTAATATTTTGGGTCTTGCCAGAACAACGTGTTGCTTTTACGAATAAGAACCAATAATGAGCCTGTGGAGCCTTTAATTTATGATGTGTCTGACAGTATAGTGGTGGATCTGATGGGGATGCATGTGATTATGTCTGCAAGCTGAAAATAACCTAGCTGGTATTTGTTCTGAAAACATTCTGAGAACACCCTCCTGTTAATGGCCCATGGCTTGATCCAGCATCTGGTAAACTAATATATTGTCATTTTTACCATGAAAGTCAGCATCAATCATTAATGATTCCACAGCCATTTGAGTTCTTCTCTTGTCTAGAATATGACAATTACCATGAAATTATTCCTATTAGCAACATGATTGAATGATAGTAACCTGACTGTAACTTGTTGGCAGAAATTCTCTCATAATGACAGTAATGAACTGTGCATTTGAGTCCTTGCTGGGCTCTGTTAAACAGGAAGGTTGGATATTATATATGTTTCTAACCCCTCACAAATGATACTTCTTAATGATTATGTGAATTGAAGGAAATGTACTGTTTTGCCGATTTGTTTCTATGAAGGAATTTATCATTTTTATTAATTTGTTGGGGGAAGGAATCACTGTTTGCCATTAAAAATGTTGTTCAGGGACTACTTAGTGCTATATACATATTACGATCATCACCAGTATGTATACAGAGCCTACTGTATCAGGCTCTCATGAGAGACCACACTGGAATTTTTAAATGAAACATTCCACATATAATCATCACCAAAGAGTGAAACATAATCATCACCAAAGAGTGAAATAATACCATCAGTGCCAGGGACCCTGAGAAAAATACAGAGACCCCAATACTATTATAAGATTAATAAGTTAATTTTCATTTCTCTTTTGCATGACCTTGGTCTGTAAGGTCACATGACCTGCCTAACTGAAAATGTGTATCGGCAGACAGCCCAAGACACGTAAGACGAGCCAATGAGAAGGCCAGGAGCCAATGAGAAGGCCAGTTAGCCCCCCTGGTAGGGCTTCTGTCATTCATAGCAGTAGGACAGATTAGTTAATTCTCCAAAGATCTAGGGAAAGTAGCTAGTGGATTGGACACTTCCTGTGACACATCTCACATCCTCTTGTCTCACTTTCTGTATTAGGGCCATCGCTGTGGAAACCAGGTTAGGGCAAGTGTGACCTAAAGCCTCTTGTCTAAGTAGCATTGGGCATCCCTATTTTCATCCCTATTTTCTACCGCCTTGGGAGTAAGACTGGCAACCTGGAAGTATAAGACAGTTATTAGCCCACGGAAAAACCCCTGATTGGTGGGGACTGGGGGTTGGTGGATAAATAATCTCTTCCATGCCTTGTTCAGACATGTCCAAAGCACATTATACATATTCATCTGAAGCACATAAGTTTTCTCGGAAGATTCCAGCAGGTTGAGCCCTAGGTGCCTGTAGTTGTTATTGACTTGAGAATGTACACTTATGTGGTATTTCCCTCTGTAGAGGATTCTGTTGGTTCCCTACCACGACCACCATTAGTGGATCAGCACACCCATCCCCCAGCTGCTTAGAGTGTTGGATACTACAGTCTCACAGCTGAACTCATCTCAGGAGAATTAACCCTCTATTGAGGGAAACGAACTTCCCCAGAAATACCTTAGAGGATCCCCCTTGATCCCCTGGTCAAGGGCAGTCCACAGCCAGGGACTAACTGAAGCTGTGAAGGGGAATAAGTCTGTGGTGCTGTTCATACTCCATACTCTTGTCCATACTTTGGGATCGGGCCATGGCTGGACTCCAGCTGAAGCCATATCTTTCCTCGGCTTCTTCCTTGGCCCATCCTACTCCCTCATTTCCCCATAGCTTTCTCCTGGGGCACTATTTCAATCAATTTCTTGTACAAGCATACACATTTCAGGGTGTACTTCTAGGGAATCTGATTTAAGATACCCCTTTTCCCTGTTGCACTCTCCCTAGTTCCTCAATTCGATTGTCTAGGGTTCTTTTCCCAAAATGAACTACTCAGTTGTAAACCTTTGTTTAGGGTCTGCTTTCCCAAGTGGGATGTGAGAGTCAGATGGGGAACACAGGCTAAGGCCACCAATGATATCAATATGTTTTGGGGTTGTATTCCATGCTGCTGGCTGGGTTAAGTGCAGATGGTCTCTACCACATACACTATGGAGGAAACTTAGATTTAGAAAGAATTAGGCACCATAAGATGATACAAAACTGAATGATTCGGATAATATATGTAGAAATCAAAACCTATTATTTGGGGCTGAAAAGGATACCAAAGACTTGTTGAGAGAAGTGTGTTTGAATTAGTGAAAGAAATAAATATTTGAGAAGGCAGAGAGAAGTGGGGGAAGGAAATTCAGCTTGGAAAGATAGCATGAATAAAGGATCTGAGTGGGCTTGATCCTTTATTAGTTTGGGGGAGCCTGATATTGCTATCCCTCTGGGAATAAAGGCTTCATGCTAGAATGGTTCAATAAGTCCAGAATGTGCCTATCCATTTCATTTCATATTTATTTGTTCAACAAATGAATTGACATTCATTTACTTTTTTAACAACTATCTTTTGAATGTGTATGATGTCCAGGCCTTGTAGGCACTGGAAGTGATACACAAAATACAAATTATCCTGGTTCTCAAAGAGTTTACAGAATAGGAAATATACAAGTAAACGGATATATACATAGAATTACAGGTTTTCTTCCTAGGACTCTGAAGGAAATTGAACAGGATGCAGTGACAGAATATAATAAGAGTCATATATATTAGACTGAATGGACTTATAAGTCCTCTTGGATGTGATAATGTTTAAGCAGAGATGTAAAAATGAAAAAAAGTAGCCCCAAAAAGGGAGTAGGGAAAGGAGTAACACTGTAGCCAGATGATTGCATGTGCAGAGGTCCCAAGGCAAGAAATGCCTCAATGTGTTAGAAGTACAATAAAAGGCCAGATAACACTGGGCAAGGAAGGAAGCGCACAAGATAAAGTTGGAAGATAGGCAAGAGCAAGATTTTAGAGGGCACCATATGTTATTAAAAAAAAAGACTTTGGGCTGGGTGCAGTGGCTCACGCCTGTAATCCCAGCACTTTGGGAGGCTGAAGCCGGGGGATCACCTGAGGGTGGGAGTTCGAGACCAGCCTGACCAACATGGAGAAACCCTGTCTCTACTAAACATACAAAATTAGCTGGGCATGGTGGCACAAAATTAGCTGGGTGTGGTGGCAGGAGAATCTCTTGAACCTGGGAGGTGGAGGTTGCAGTGAGCCGAGATCGCGCCATTGCACTCCAGCCTGGGCAACAAGAGCGAAACTCTGTCTCAAAATTAATACTACTAATCATAAAAGACTTTGGATTTAATCTGGAATGTAATGGAAAACAATTGAAGAGCTCTTAGGAAAGAGGTGATAGTTTATGTTTTTAACATATTAATTTGTTGTGTGGAAAATAGGTTGGGGAGGGGAAGAATAGATATAGAAAGAGCAATACAAAAGCTATTGCAGGCTGGGGGCAGTGGCTGACGCCTGTAATCCCAACACTTTGGGAGGCCAAGGCTGGCGAATCACTTGAGGTCAGGAGATCGAGACCAGCCTGGCCAACATGGTGAAACCCCATGTCTACTAAAAATACAAAAATTAGCAGGATGTGGTGGTGCATACCAGTAATCCCAGCTACTTGGGAGGCTGATGCACAAGAATCACTTGAACTTGGGAGGTGGAGGTTGCAGTGAGCCAAGATCATGCCACCGCACTCCAACCTGGGTGACTGAGCGAGACTCGGTCTCAAAAAAACAAAAACAAACAAACAAAGAACAAGCTATTTCAGTAGTGCATGTGAGAATAGATGATTAACTGGTCTAAATTAGAGTCAATGGATGTGCACTAGAATTTACTAGACTGTAATTCAAGACAGTAGGGGCTTTGTCTCTTGATCACTGTTGTATTCAGGCCTACATCTAAGGTTTGTGGGGGCCAGGGCAAAAAGGAGGTCATATATCATCTGTCTAAATATTTAAAAATTAACAAATCCAGCTAATAAGCCATTAAAGAAGTGTTTTTTATCCTCTGCCATGACAACATAACTTTTTTAAGGACAAAATCTAAACATATAGGTGAAGGCCTGGTTTTTATGTGGTTGAAAATTGGCCAAATATCAAAGACAACAGAACTTGACATGTTCCGTCATTGGGCTGATGATATTTTAGCGGTTCTGTTTTTTTTTTTTTTTTTTTTTTTGAGACAGAGTCTGGCACTGTCGCCCAGGCTGGAGTGCAGTGGCCGGATCTCGGCTCACTGCAAGCTCCGCTTCCCGGGTCCACACCATTCTCCTGCCTCAGCCTCCCGAGTAGCTGGGACTATAGGCGCCCGCCACCTCGCCCGGCTAGTTTTTTGTATATTTTGGTAGAGACGGGGTTTCACCATATTAGCCAGGATGGTCTCGATCTCCTGACCTCGTGATCCCCCCGTCTCGGCCTCCCAAAGTGCTGGGATTACAGGCTTGAGCCACTACGCCCGGCCTAGCAAGTTTTTTTAAAAGACTGAAATAGTTCTTAAATTATTGTATATTTATTCCCAATAAGTTATTTTTTCTCATCTTCATTTCAGTAAAATTGCTATGTTGTTATAGTCCAGGTATTTTTTTTTAAGATACTTTATTTCTGTTGGCAGTTATGATCTAATACAGGGATCTGCAGACTAAGGCCCCAGGACCAACCAGCCACTCCATTCATTTATGCATTAGCTGTGATTCCTTTTGTGCTACAAGAGTCATCGTAATAGCCCAAAATGTTTACTGTCTGGTCCTTTACAGAGAAAGTTTGCTGATCCCTGATCTAAAGAATTAGAAACTAAACTGCATTTGTATTTAAAATGTATACAATTTGAATACACTTTCCTCAAGCATATAAATTAATGATAAAAATTAGGAAAGTTAAAATTAATTTTTAATGTTTTTAGGAAAGTCATATTTCTCACACAGTATTCAAAATTATCCATTAGAATTTAAAAAGCAAAATGTGGACTAGATTAGCTAATAAAAAACATTTAAATCAAACATTTCAATGTAGCTGGATTTTTTGACACTTTAATTAAATCTTATTAAATATTTTATAAAAATAAAACAATTTCTAGTTTTATGTTCCATGCCCATCTAGTTGCCGATATGAAGAATTGGTATCAGATTTCATGTATGTTATATTGCAACCTAAATTTAAGGATAGCATCAATTGTTTGATAATGCAAAATGTGCCTAAGTTACTATGTCCACAGCTGTGAATGTTGCCTGAACTTGTGAGACCTCTGAACTATGAAATGGAAGGAGCAGATTCTGATGAACGAAAATAGATACGGCATTCAGCACTAACTACTACTATTACTACTACTGGAATTTATTTATGCAAGAATCTGTTGTACTCATGAATTAATTTCTCTTTTTCTTATTTAGGCCTTTCCACTGCTCAAATCATGTCCCCACCACAAAGCAGCATACATCTCTGTTGTCTAAAGTTTTGTAGTTGCTATATCCACAACCCACAACCCTTCCTGACATTCAGACTCAGTCACCATTTCTTCAATGAAAGTGGGCAACAGAGGTGTAGAAACATTTTCCTAGGGCAATTACATCATTTAACACAAGAGTAAGAGTTACTGGTTGTGTCTATGTGAGACAAGCACCAAATTCTGAGCCACAGAAGCCCTGATGTGTTTTCTAATCACTTCACTTACGGTGATTAGAAAATGCAAAATATTTTGCAAACAACTTTGAAATATGTTTGTGATATGAAAGCCCCTCTAAAATATGTGGTTCGAAATTTATCAAATGATAGAGCAATGTAACACAAACACATGGCCTTTATAAGTTACGAAGAAATTGCAGGAAATTTCAAGAAGCTGAAATACAAATAAAGTCCCCATCACCTGATTACAATGCAATAAATTAGAAATCAGTTTTATCAAAACCTTACAATCTGGATATTTTAAAACTCTTTGATAGTGTGGGAGGCCGAGTTGGGCAGATCACCAGAGGTCAGGAGTTCGAGACCAGCCTGGCCAACGTGGTGAAACGTTGTTTCTACTAAAAATGCAAACATTAGTTGAGTGTGGTGGCACGCACCTGTAATCTCAGCTACGCAGGAGGCTGAGGCAGGGGAATTGCTTGAACCTAGGAGGCAGAGGTTGCAGTGAGCCAAGATTGTGCCACTGCACTCCAGCCTGGGGCACAGATCAAGACTCAGTCTCAAAACAAACAAGCAAACAAACAACCCGCTTTGATAAACAACTCTTAATTCAAAGAAACATTTTAAACCCAACTTGAAAAATGTCTAGACATCACTGATAATGAATATATAACACACATGAACTATGGGCTACAGCTAAAGCCTCGCTTAGAAGAAAATGTATATAGCCTTAAACACCTGAATAATTAAAAAAAGAATAAAAATAAAGGAATGATGCATCTGACTTAAGAAAGGAACAGCCAAAAAACCAGAAAAAATGCAGAAAGAACTAAATAATAAAGATAAAAATAAGAAATTAGGTCTTCTAATTTAAAAACAAATCCATAAGAATCATAAATAAGCTCAAATACTGTCTCCTTGTGATATGGCTTGGCTGTGTCCCTATTAAAATCTTGGCTTGAGTTGTATCTCCCCGAATTGCCACGTGTTATGGGAGGGACCCAGCGGGAGGTAATTCAATCATGGGGGCCGGTCTTTCCCATGCTGTTCTCATGGTAGTGAATAAGTCTTACAAGATCTGATGGGTTTATCAGGGGTTTCTGCTTTTGCTTCCTACTCATTTTCTCTTGCTGCCACCATGTAAGAAGAGCCTTTCGCCTCCCGCCATGA